>NC_034594.1:3736824-3757002 GCF_900095145.1 Mus pahari | reverse complement strand
GGGTGGGTAGGGGAACAGAGGTGGGGGGAGGGGTATGGGAAACTTTCGGGATAGCATTTGAAATGTAAATAAAGAAAATAATAATAAAAAAAAAAAACAAAAAAACAAAACAAAACAAAAAAAAAACCAAAAAAAAAAACTAGGGGTCCTAAGAAGACACCCAGAGGCCCTCCTTCTGCCATGACATAGTTGGATGGGCAACACTACGATGAGGAAATGTGTGGTAGAGAGATGGGAAGGAAAGAGGAGCAGAACAGTCTGGGCTCTCTGAAGAGAGGTAAAATGGCGACTTAAGGCTGGTGAGGAATAGCCTCATGTGAGCAGCCTTAGCTACCACATGAGATCATGGTGATATCTGAGCTCATGCTACCATGAAGGGTCATGTCTGGAGCTGTGGCCCTGGAGCAGCAGGGCTCTGTGTTGATGTCTGTGACTCATGCTACCATCAAAGGCCATGCAGATGTCCCTGGTCTGGGATGATGCCTGGAGCCATATTGATGTTGGAGGGCTCCACAGAACCAGTTCCACTCCTCACTTCCTTTGACACTCAGGGGCAAAGGCCAGCCTTGCCCCTCCCATGGTCACTGTGGGAGTGCTGGTCCCTAGGGCATAAGAATAGGTGAGCTGGCCTCACACTCTGCTGGCTGCAGTACTACAGGGATCAGGGTATTGCCTTGCCTGGGCAGCACAGTAGAGCTGGTCCTGGTGGCCTGGATACAAGAAATCTGGCTCAGATGGTGTCATTGCGGGAGAGCTGGTCCCACCCCTTGGCTGAACAAAACAGGAGAACTTGCCCTGGGGGTGTGGGCATAGGAGAGCTGGCAAACTGAACAACTCAGCCACCACCCAGGCCCACATCCTATGCTTTGAGTCAGCCTATCCCAACATTTACCTCATCTATGAACTATTGGAGTCCATGAAGGGGTCAGTCCTGCAAAATCAAAGCTGCTGAATCTCAGTGACACAGAACAACAACAGACTATCCTAGAGGAGTCCCAGTGAGAATCCAATATTGGCAGTATAGCAGAATCCAAAGGCATTGACAAGTCTTGTTGCAATGAACATTTGCAAATTCAGCTTCCTAGCATGACTTTGTTTTTGTTTTCTTTGGGGTGGGGAGTTGCAGGGGCAGAGGGACAGAGAGATGGGTGGGATTGGGGTACATGAGGTGAAATTTACAAACGATCAATAAAACAATAAAAAAGACCTAGATCTCCCTGAAGAATGGCTTAATTTAGGGTAGGCTGAGAGTGTTAGATGAGAACAGCAGAGGGTCGGAAAGATGTCAAAAAGACACTAAACAATATCAAAGAGGCTCCTATTAGCCAAATCTAGGACAAATAGCAATAGTGACAGATTATAACAGAAAATAAAATAAGAGCTGAAAGTTAATGAATTCATTGACCGTACATTGTCACTAAGCATGCAACAATTACAGGAGGAAAAGTTATACCATCTAAAGGAGAATTCTGGCAGACACTGTCGTAAGCAAGTGGTAAGAGGTCCCAGGAATAATAAGACAAATGGAATCGTGTATCAGCCTATTAGAATTCAAGAGGATAAACACATTATCCCTTCTCTGGCTCTTCAAGAGAGAAGCAAATGCACCATGAGTAAGACAAGCTGTACTCATAACAAGGGACGTTCTCAAAAATACAGGATCTGCGTTTTCAACAGGATCAGGACGAAGGTTTCAAGGAGATCTTAGATACCTGAGAGAAGCACAAACAGATGTAGCAACTTATTCCAACATTTGACTTGGGACTGGATCTTTTTGCTCTAAAGATTATTTAAATAACTGATATACACACATGATCTGTACAATTACATGAAAATAATACATTTGTGTTCATTTTCTGACATTCTTGGATTTTGGAAATATAAGGCAATGTCTTCATTTTTAATAAACATTAATTTGTGTGCATGGAGTGATCCTTTTATTCTCATATACATGAGAAAGAGACCTTTGTTCTGTTTCTACAACTTTTCTCTATATTCAAAATTGCTTACATACACTTAATTTTTTTTTAATGCTCTGGTAATTAGAAACATCAGTCTAGTGTCTATTCACACAAGTGTGAAATGCAAGTTTTTACTATAGCCTTTATCTTATAATGTACTGTGTATGAGGTTTTAAATTTTTATTATTCCAGAAACCTTAACCAAGTAGTGGGACTTGAATATCTGTGGTCACAGGGAGAGCACTCTCATATTTTGTCATTGGGCGAGTGTCTGTTTTAAGGACTGTCCCTATATGGTAAACATGGCCTGCTCCGGAGCATCCATAAAACTGCCTTAGGGATTCTTCTCACCTATCTATTTTATGGCCATCAACGTAAAGTACACCCAGTCCTTAGTTATTATCTCTGAAACTTATATACTCCTGGGCACTGCTGCCTGGAAACTCCTAATTTACTTGACTCCATACCAAGATTTGCTCACACTCCTCCTACTACTCCTGGACTCTCCTCTTAATGGTTCTCTCAGACTCTTTCCCTGTGAATAGCCTCTAAAATACAAATATCTCCTGGTTTCAACTTCAGGTCTAATCAGGACCCCAGTATATATTTTTCTTGCATCATCTCTTTGACTTCTTGATCATCAACCATAAACAGATGGCTTTACATCTATATTGTAGATAGTTGCCTTTCTTGTGAACAGACTTAAAGTACCTACTGTCTAGGAAACACAAAACAAGCCACATGATGTCTTGGTTGCTAGATCTTTGTTTGAGAAGAGGAACCCGGGTTGAGAAAAGGACCCCATCAGATTGCCTATAGCACATATGTGGGGTATTTTCTTGATTAAAGATTGATGCTCATAGGCCCATGAGGAGGAAGCAGTGTATCATACCTGAGCAGAAGGCTCTGATTTATATAAGAAAGCAGGCTGCATAAACCAGTAAGCAGAGGTCCTCCATGGCTTCTCCTTCAAGTCTTGCCTCAAGTTTCTGCCCTGACTTCTTTTAGTGATGTAGTTAGTATGACATGAGAGTAGTAAGATGAAATAAATCCTTTCCTCCCCAAGTTGCTTTTTGTCATGGTGTTTTCTCACAGAAATAACAAACCTAAGACAGACTTGTTAACAAGTCTGTGGGATGTTGTTTTGACATACCTAACCATGTTTTGGGAGGATAATAAGAGGAATTTGAAACTTTGGGCTAGAAAATCCATCGAATATGAAGAGAATAATGGACTGTTGTGGGAATATGGAAGACAATGCCAAGAGCAATAGTGATGATGGAGGTGTGGCTTATAACATTTCAGATGTACATTCGAGAGTCTCCTAAAATTCTCTTGGGCCCGTTCAATATTTTGTATTAAGAATCTGTGGTTCTTGGTCATTGCAGCTGAAGAATCAATTGTGATTAACAAAAGAGATGAACCACTAAAGCAAAATCTTTGCTTTGCTTTTATAATTGAAAAGCTTTTATATTGGAAAGCTGTGAATAATGAACTAGGTATAATATGATCAAGAAGACATCAGCAGCATTGAGGAAAAATCTTCAGAAAAGTGTCTGCTCAGGGTCAGAACACAGAAGCTGTGGTCCAGAGGATGCCATGGCTGTACCTTGCCATAGCACCCAAATTTAGTAGTATTTAAGTCTCCCAGATGGTACTGGCTTTGGCGGCATGAAGGGATCATGGAGAGCAGCTAAGGCTTAGCACTGTGAGAGACCAGTTCAGGCCTTTGGTGAAGGTACAGCCTCAGTTGTAGTAGAACTTCAGGATGATGGGAGTCATAGTGATAACTTGAGACTTGCTATGGTGTGTCAGAGTCAGAGCCAGATGAAAGCCCAAGGGGCAAGCAATTGTAGTGGAGACCCAAGTATTTAAGTATTTTGAAGATCTCAGTACTATGGCAAAAATATCAAGAGAAGCTGAAAGTGTGAAGTGGGGCTGGAATGAGCCTATGGCACAAGCTATGTTTGCTTTTCTGTGGATGGAAAATCAGAAAGATGGAACTACTTAGGCCCTTTGGAGTCCAGATTATGAGTGAATACAGATATCTAACACTGAGATTTTACCTTGTTGCATCTATGTTTTGCTTTATATTGAGACAGTGATATTAACAAGACAGCAAAACTTTTGGTTTAATAGTGATGGATTTGTGTGTCAGTTGACAAGTAAATTTTCTTGGTTAATTTTTTGTCATTGATACATGCTAGAGTCATTTGGAAAGAAGGAATCTCAATTAAGAAAATACTTCCTCAAGCTCCACTTGTAGGCAAAGCCCTGGGGCATTTTAAAATTAATAACTGATATAGAAGGTTCCAGTCTTACTGTGGGTGATGCCGCCCTTGCCAGGTGAGCCTGAGTTATACAGGGAAGCAGGTTGAGCAGTCCATGAGGCACATGTCAGTAAGTAGGACTCATTCATGGCCTCTTCTTCAATCCCTTCCAGCTCTTAGCATGAGTTCTTGCCCTGACTTCCCACAGTGATGAAGTGTGACCCGAAAGTTGTTCTATGAAATAAACTCTCCACTACCCAAGTTGACTTTGGTCATGGTGTTTTATCAAAGTAATACAATACATTAAGGAAATAATTATCCTACCACCGCTTCCCACTACATTTTATCTCATCTTGTTTACTCTTAGGCTCAAAAGCCTTGAAGTTCTCTGCTAATGCCATGCTTTTTAAAGACTGCAAGATATGTCTAGTCCCATTTATTTCCTCTTTCCTCACTTCATGCTGTCCTCTTAGGATTTTAGAGTACTTACTGTTTCTGAGAGTGAGATTTATATTGTTTTGCTTTATACCTCCAGTGTCATGATTACAATTAAATTTAAAACTCTCCAACACTTTTCCCCAACTCTCACAATAAGATTTACTTTCTAATGCTGACTCAAAAAACTCTAGGTTCCATCAACCCACTCTAAATCTCCTATCTTGCCTTTTACCCTTCTCCATCTCTACCAGGCTTCCTAACTGTAGCAACCTCCCTGGTTTGTATATGCTCGGCCCAGGGAGTGGCACTGTATCTCGGGTTTATTGGCGGAGAAATAGACATACTAGCATGTAGGGTAGATATCTGCCTAGCTCTAATGCTTTAAAGGCTCTTAAATATAAAAGTTTTGTGTCGTATATCTGTGAACTGAATTATCAAGGGTAGGGTAGAAACTCTCAACTGAAATTAAATATTTACTATAACACACCTCAGCAACAAAGAAAGACATTATCTCAGATAAAAGGGCTAGAAAAAGGTTTTCCAAGCAAATGTAACCAAGAAGCAAGCTGGAGTAGCAATTCTAATATTTAATAAAATAGACTTTCAGCCAAAATTACTGGAAAGAAATGGGGAAAGACATCATACTCGAACTCATATTATACGTATCAAAGGAAAAAACAATCAAGATGATGTCTCAGTTCTAAACAGCTATATCCTGAATTCAAGGGTACTCACAGTGGTAAAAGATATGTTAGTAGAGCTTACATCACACAACGAACCCTACATATTAATAGTGGGAGACGTCAACACCCCATTCTCACCAATGAACAGGTCATCAAGATAGATACTAAAGAGAGGAAAATAATAAGGAAAATAATAGAGATTTTGAATTAAATGGACCTAACTGTTTCATGATCTTTATTCAAACTGTGAACTCTGAGACTATTATTTATTGGAAAAAACCTGTTTCTAATTGGTGTGGCTTAACTCTTAGCTCACACCTTGAATCCTTCTGGCTGGAATAGAAACATGCCCTTAGTAAATACCTTCAATGCCAAACAATTAAGGTAAATTTAGTGTGTAGAAGGAAGACCATGTTTGAAAGTGATGTCTAATTTGGTAGCAGACAAAGTGACAAATCAGAGATAGATTGACAGAATAAGATATGCCAAAGTCTCACAAGAACAGACAGGAAATAGAGGGAACTTACGACAGAATAGGAGAGAGAGAGAGAGAGAGAGAGAGAGAGAGAGAGACAGAGAGACAGAGAGAGAGAGACAGAGAGAGAGAGACAGAGAGAGACAGAGAGAGACAGAGACAGAGACAGAGAGACAGACAGAGAGACAGACAGAGAGAGAAAGAGAGAGAGACAGAGAGACAGAGAGAGAGAGAGAGAGAGAGAGAGACAGAGAGACAGAGAGAGATAGAGAGAGAGAGAGAGACAGAGAGACAGAGAGAGAGAGACAGAGAGAGAATGCAATTTTACTAGGAGACTTTTACTGAGACAGGTTGAAGAGAGAACAAGCTAAACACAGGTGATGACAGAATGAGCCAGAGAATGAGAAGGAGTCAGAAGATTTGCACACATTGCCAAAATTAGTATGACGCCAAGCAGAACAAAAAAGTCAGAGGCTAAGAGAGAGGCCAGATTGAATAAATCAAGTTGGAAAGGAGTTTGAGCCAGAGCAGCAAAGTTGAATCAGCTACACAGAGATCGGTAAGAACAAGAAAGGGTGAGCTTATTCAGCAGCTAAGTCTCAGAGGCTTGAAGTTTCTAGGAGTAAACCAAGGTTAGCAGACAGAGGCGGTAAATCTCAGAGACACATTTACAATAGGGGAATAAAAGCTACATTTACACCCAACAGATATCTAAGTAGCATATAAACCAAACACACACACACACACACACACACACACACACACACACACACACACACACACACAAAACCTTCTCAGAACCTCACAGAACTTTCTCCAAAAGTGACCATATAATTGGTCACAAAGCAAGCCTCAGCAGATACAAGAAAAATGAAACAACCCCTTGTATCTTAGCATACACCGTGGATTAAAGCTGAACTTCTTTAATTTCTCTTAACATTGATGGATTCAATTCCCCAATAAAAAGACAGACTAATAATCTGGCTACACAAACAGGACCCAACACTTTCTTGCTTACAGGAAACCCACCTCAGGGACAAAGACACACACTACCTCAAAGGAAGAGGCTGGAAAACAATTTTCCAAGCAAATGGTCTGAAGAAACAAACTGGAGTAGCCATTCAAATATCGAATAAACCTGACTTCCAACCTAAAGTTATCAAAAAAGACAAGGATGGGCACTTCATACTCATCAAAGGTAAAATCTAGCAAGATGAACTCTCAATTCTAAATATCTATGCTCCAAATGCAAGAGCAGACACATTCATTAAGGAAAATTTAGTAAAGCTCAAAACACATTGCACCTCACACAATAATAGTGGGAGAATTCAACACCCCATTCTCACCAATGGTCATATCCTAGAAAAGGAAACTAAACAGAGACACATGGGCACTAACAGAAGTTATGAAACAAATGGATTTAACAGATATCTACAGAACATTTTATTCTAGAACAAAAGGATATACCTTCTTCTGAGCATCTCATGGTACCTCCTCCAAAATTGACCATATAATCAGTCACAAAACAGGCCTCAACAGATACAAAAATATTGAAATTATCCCATACATCTTATCAGATCACCATGGACTAAGTCAGATCTTCAATAACAGCATAAATAAAAGAAAGCCAACATCCACGTAGAAACTGAACAACACTCTACTCAATGATAACTTGGTCAAGGAAGAAATAAAGAAAGAGATTAAAGACTTTTTAGAGTTTAATGAAAATGAAGCCACANCATACCCAAACTTATGGGACACAATGAAAGCATTCCTAAGAGGAAAACTCATAGCCCTTAGTGCCTCCAAAAAGAAACTAGAGAGAGAATACACTAGCAGCCTGACAGCACACCTAGAATCTCTACGACGAAAGGAAGCAAATTCACACAAGAGGAGTAGAAGGCAGGAAATAATCAAATTAGGGCTGAAATCAACCAAGTGGAAACAAAAAGAACTATTTAAAGAATCAATCAAACCAGGAACTGGTTCTTTGAGAAAACCAACAAGATAGATTAAACCCTTACCCAGACTAACTAGAGGGCACAGGGACAGTATCCTAATTAACAAAATCAGAAATGAATAAGGAGACATAACAACAGAAACTGAGGAAATCCAAAACATCATCAAATCCTACTACAAAAGGCTATATACTAAACAAAACTTGAAAACCTGGATGAAATGGACAACTTCGGAGACAGATACCAGGTACCAAAGTTAAATCAGGATCAGATTAGTGGTCTTAACAATCCCATTTTCCCTAAAGAGATAGAAGCTGTCATTAATAGTCTCCCAACCAACAAAAGCCCAGGGCCAGATGGGTTTACTGCAGAGTTCTATCAGACCTTCCAAGAAGTCCTAATTCCAACCCTCCTCAAAGTATTCCACAAAATAGAAACAGAAGGTACTCTACCCAATTCATTCTATGAAGCCACAATTACTCTTGATACCTAAACACACAAAGATCCAACAAAGAAAGAGAACTTCAGACCAATTTCCCTTATGAATATTGATGCAAAAATACTCAATAAAATCCTTGCAAACCAATTCCAAGAATACATCAAAAAGATCATCCATCATGACCAAGTAGGCTTCATCCCAGGGATGCAGGGATGGTTTAACGTAAGAAAATACAACAACGTAATCCACTATATAAATAAACTCAAAGAGAAAAATCACATTATCATCTCGTTAGATGCTGACAAAGCATTTGACAAAATCCAAAGTCCCTTCATGATAAAAGTCATGGAAAGATCAGGAATTCAAGTCCCCTACCTAAACATAATAAAAGCAATATACAGCAAACCGGTAGCCAACATCAAAGTAAATGGAGAGAAACTGGAAGCAATCCCACTAAAATCAGGGACTAGAAAAGGCTGCCCACTTTCTCCCTACCTATTCAATATATTACTTGAAGTCCTAGCCAGAACAATTTGACAACAAAAGGAGATCAGTGGGATACAAATTGGAAAGGAAGAAGTCAAAATATCAATATTACAGATGTTATGATAGTATATATAAGTGACCCAAAAAATTCCACCAGAGAACTCCTAAACCTAATAAACAGCTTCAGTGCAGTAGCTGGATATAAAATTAACTCAAACAAATCAGTGGCCTTTCTTGACGCAAAGGATAAACAGGATGAGAAAGAAATTATGGAAACAATACCCTTCACAAAAGTTACAAATAATATAACATACCTTGGTGTGACTCTAACTAAGGAAGTGAAAAATCCTTATGACAAGAACTTCAAGTCTCCGAAGAAAGAAATCGAAGAAGATCTCAGAAGATGGAAAGATCTCCCATGCTCATGGATTGGCAGAATTAATATAGTAAAAATGGCNATCATGCCAAAAGCAATCTACAAATTCAATGCAATCCCATCAAAATTCTAACTCAATTCTTCACTGAGTTAGAAAGGGCAATTTGCAAATTCATCTGGAATAACAAAAAAACCTAGGATAGTAAAAACTATTCCCAACAATAAAAGAACCTCTGGTGGAATCACCATGCCTGACCTCAAGCTGTACTACAGAGCAATTGTGATAAAAACTGTATGGTACTGGTACATTGACAGACAGGTAGATTAATGAAATAGATTTGAAGACCCAGAAATGAACCCATACACCTATCGT
The DNA here is from genome assembly GCF_900095145.1 of Mus pahari. Taxonomy (NCBI): domain Eukaryota; kingdom Metazoa; phylum Chordata; class Mammalia; order Rodentia; family Muridae; genus Mus; species Mus pahari. The sequence goes on along the minus strand of NC_034594.1, from coordinate 3,747,543 downwards.
CACTTGATCTTTGACAAAGGACCTAAAACCATCCAGTGGAAAAAAGACAGCATTTTCAACAAATGATACTGGCTCAACTGGAGGCTATCATGTAGAAGAATGAGAATTGATCCATTTTATCTCCTTGTACAAAGCTCAAGTGTAAGTGGATCAAGGAACTCCACATNAAACCAGAGACACTGAAATATATAGAGGAGAAAGTGGGGGAAATCTTTGAAGAAATGGGCAGAGGGGAAAAATTCCTTAACAGAACAGCAATGGCCTGCGCNTCAAAGAGAAAAATCACATTATCATCTCGTTAGATGCTGACAAAGCATTTGACAAAATCCAAAGTCCCTTCATGATAAAAGTCATGGAAAGATCAGGAATTCAAGNCCCCTACCTAAACATAATAAAAGCAATATACAGCAAACCGGTAGCCAACATCAAAGTAAATGGAGAGAAACTGGAAGCAATCCCACTAAAATCAGGGACTAGAAAAGGCTGCCCACTTTCTCCCTACCTATTCAATATATTACTTGAAGTCCTAGCCAGAACAATTTGACAACAAAAGGAGATCAGTGGGATACAAATTGGAAAGGAAGAAGTCAAAATATCAATATTACAGATGTTATGATAGTATATATAAGTGACCCAAAAAATTCCACCAGAGAACTCCTAAACCTAATAAACAGCTTCAGTGCAGTAGCTGGATATAAAATTAACTCAAACAAATCAGTGGCCTTTCTTGACGCAAAGGATAAACAGGATGAGAAAGAAATTATGGAAACAATACCCTTCACAAAAGTTACAAATAATATAACATACCTTGGTGTGACTCTAACTAAGGAAGTGAAAAATCCTTATGACAAGAACTTCAAGTCTCCGAAGAAAGAAATCGAAGAAGATCTCAGAAGATGGAAAGATCTCCCATGCTCATGGATTGGCAGAATTAATATAGTAAAAATGGCNATCATGCCAAAAGCAATCTACAAATTCAATGCAATCCCATCAAAATTCTAACTCAATTCTTCACTGAGTTAGAAAGGGCAATTTGCAAATTCATCTGGAATAACAAAAAAACCTAGGATAGTAAAAACTATTCCCAACAATAAAAGAACCTCTGGTGGAATCACCATGCCTGACCTCAAGCTGTACTACAGAGCAATTGTGATAAAAACTGTATGGTACTGGTACATTGACAGACAGGTAGATTAATGAAATAGATTTGAAGACCCAGAAATGAACCCATACACCTATCGTCACTTGATCTTTGACAAAGGACCTAAAACCATCCAGTGGAAAAAAGACAGCATTTTCAACAAATGATACTGGCTCAACTGGAGGCTATCATGTAGAAGAATGAGAATTGATCCATTTTATCTCCTTGTACAAAGCTCAAGTGTAAGTGGATCAAGGAACTCCACATGAAACCAGAGACACTGAAATATATAGAGGAGAAAGTGGGGGAAATCTTTGAAGAAATGGGCAGAGGGGAAAAATTCCTTAACAGAACAGCAATGGCCTGCGCTTAGGGGGTGGGGAGGGGAGGGTATAGGGGTCAATCATGATAGCATTTGAAAAGTTAATGAAGAAAATATCTAATAAAATAATTTAAAAAAAGAATCGACAAATGGGACCTCATAAAATTGCAAAGCTTCTGTAGGGCAAAAGATACTGTCAATAAGACAAAAAGGCCACCAAGAGACTGGGAAAGAAGTCTATTTACCAATCCTAAATCTGACAGTGGACTAATATCCAATATATACAAAGAGCTCAAGAAGCTGAACTCCAGAAATTCAAATAACGCCATTAAAAATGGGGTACAAAGCTAAACAAAGAATTCGCAACTAAGGAATACCAAAGGGCTGCGAAGCACTTCAAAAAATGTTCAACATCCTTAATCATCAGGGATATGCACATCAAAACAACCCTGAGATTCCACCTCACACCAGTCAGTATGGCTAAGATCAAAAATTCAGGTTACAGTAGATGCTGGGTAGGTTGTGGAGAAAAAGGAACACTTCTCCATTGCTGGTGGGTTTGCCAGCTTGTACAACCAATCTGGGGTTCCATCAAAAACTGAACATAGTACTACTGGAAGATCCAGCAATACCTCTCCTGGGCATATACCCAGAAGATGTTCCAACTGGTAATAAGGACACATGCTATGTTCATAGCAGCCTTATTTATAATAGCCAGAAGCTGGAAAGAACTTAGATGTCCCTCAACAAAGGAATAAAAATAAAATCTGCATGGCATTGGCACTAAAACGAACAGGTTGATCAATTAAATTGATCAGAAGACCCAAAAATAAGTCCCCGTACCTGTAGACAAATTGATTTTTTAATAAAGCAGTCAAAATGACACAATGGAAAAAAAGAAATGGAAATGGAATAAAAGAAAGCATCTTCAACAAGTGGTGTTAGGCTATCTGGATGTCTGTGTGTACAACAATTAAAATAGATGCACATTTATCACCCTGCATAAAACTCAAGTCCAAGCAGATCAAAGACCTCAATATAAAACTGGATATGCAAAATCTGATAGAAAGAAAGTGGGACTATCCTTGAATGCATAGAAAAATGAAACAACTTTCTGAACAGAAGACCAACAACTTAGGCACGAAGATCAAACATTAAATAAATGGAACCTCACAAAACTGAAAGTCTCCTTTAAAGCAAAGGAAAGCATCAATAGGACAAAACAGCAGCCTACAAAATGGGAAAACTTCTTCACCAGTCCTACATCTGACATAGGGCTAATACCTAAAATACGTTTTAAAAACTCAAGAAATTAGACACCTACAAATCAAACAACCCAGTTAAAATTGGGGGTACAGAGCTAAACAGAGAATTCATGACAGAGGAATCTCTAATGTCTAAAAAGCATTTAAAGAAATATTCAACATCCTTAGTCATCAGGGAACTACAAATCAAAGTGACTCTGAGATTCCATCTTATACCCATCAGAATGGCTAAGATCAAAATCTCAAGGGGCAGCTCATGCTGGTGAGGATGTAGAGCAGGGGGAACACTCCTCTGCTCCTAGTGGGAGTGCAATACTGTACAACCACTTTGGAAATCAATCTAGTGGTTTCTCAGTAAATTGGGAATAGTTCTACTTCAATAGACAGCTATACCACTCCTGGGAACATACCCAAAAGATGCCCCAACATACCATAAGGACATTTGCTCAACGATGTTCAAAAAAGCGTTATTCATAATAGCCAGAAACTGGAAAACAACCTACATGTTTTTCAACTGAAGAATGTATAAAGAAAATGTGGGTCATCTACACAAAGGAATATTACTATTACTCAAACCATAAAAATAAGGACATCATGAAATTTTCAGGAAATGGATGAAACTAGAAAATATCATCCCAAATAAGTAACCCAGACTCAGGAAGACAAAGTATGTATTCACTTACAAGAAAACCTACAGATTCAACTAACCTGGGTCTATAGGGGTTCACAGAGACTGAACCACCAATCAGAAAGCGTACATGGGACTGACCTACACACATGTAACAGATGTGCGTGTTGGTCTTTATGTGAGACCCTAAGAGTAGGAACAAGGTCTACCTGACTCTGTTTCCTGCTTTTGGACCCATTTCCCCTGACTGGGCTGCCTTGTCTAGACTCAATAGGAGAAGATGTGCTTAGTCCTACTGCAACTTGATATGCCAAGGTGGGTTGGTAGCCATGGGAAGCCTCCCCTTCCCTGAGAAGAAAGAGGAGTGTGGGGGGAGAGGAGCCAAGAGTACGAGGGGGGACTAGGAGAAGAAGAAAGGGAAGCCAGGATCCAGATGTAAAGTAATTAAATACATTTAAGAAAACCCTGAAAGCTCACAGATTTTTTGCTAGCCAACAATATCCTACTATAGCCATTTCTCTCCATATTCTGAACCAGAAAATGTGTATTATCTTATAACATAATCTTCCCACACAAGTGCACACATCTTACTCATAAGGGAAACACTAATAGATTTTTCTTAAAAGAAGAAAAATAGTTGTCCTCTTTTTTGCTGGGAAGGAACCCTGTGTGTGCAGAAGACTGCTGTCATGTTCCTCATTTTACAAGATTGATTTCTGTCAACAAAGCCCCAAATTGCATTTAGCTATGTGAAATATCTGCACAGTTAACTCATTGAAGCCATCTCGGATGAAACATTTAAGCCGCTCCAAAAAATTCTTTCAACTGCATCCCCGTGTCTGATTTATTTTTTTGGAATTTTGTTCAAAGTACAGAGATTTATCACTGTTAAGTTTCAACTTATTATATTTGGCCCATCATTTCAGCCTGTCAAGATCTCTTAAAATCTTGGTGCTGGCATGTAGTCTATTCTCTATCCATGCCAACTTCATGTCATATGCATCTTGCTTGAGTATGTTCTCTATCCTGAGATAAGCCACCAAAAATGGCTAACAGGAATGTGCTGTTTTTTTCTACTAAATTCATAGAACAAAAAGGAAGATGAGGGAGACATGTAAAGACAAGTACTTTTTGATTCAGAGCAAAGATCTCATGTGCAGGCATGCGCGTTCTTGGCAGTTCTCTACTGCTTATCTTGGCGTACAGGTTGATATGGTGTAGGAATAAAGCCAAGAGCAAGAGGGAACCTTAAAGGTGTTTTAATATACTGAGAGCTAGGATAAGGGATGTGGGAAGCCCAAGACAAAACTGTTAGGAAGGTACTCAGTCTTGGAGTCTCAAAACAGCACTGAGGCATTTGAAAACGTTGGGAATAAAGTCCTTTAAGTTTTGTACCCCATTTTTTCCTCACATGCCTTTAAACTAATACATGTTACCTTATTTAGAACCTACAATTGCTTGCTTTCTTAGGATTTGTTCTTTTTGAGAGTAAGCCATTCCTCACTGCTCACAGGAATGCAAGTGAACATCTCTAGTGAACATAAGCAATGCTTAAAGTTATTCTAATCTGGGAGCATTTCTCTGGTGAGTTGGGCACACAACTGCTGAAAGGAATCCCCAACAGCAGAAATACTATTAAGTCGTCATACTCGCATTTTCTTGTGGGTGGGTGTTCATTTCCTCCCCTTTTATTAAACATTTTGTTTTCTCATACAATATAAGCATAGTATTCCCTCTCTCTGCTCCTCCAAGCTCCTCCTTGCCTTCTCTCCCGTATGGATCCACTCCCTTTCTGTCATCACTGGAAAAGAACAGGCTTTTAAGAGACAAAAGCAAAAGATTTCTTTTTAAAAAAGGTAAAACTACATAAAACAAAAACCATTATATCAAAGTTGGACAAGCTAAGCCAACAGGAAAATAAAAGAGTCCCAAGAACAGGCTCAAAAATCAGAGATACACTTGTTCTCACACTCAGGAGTCCCATAAAAGTACTAAACTGAAGGCTATAATATATATTCAGAGGACCTGGTGCTGGTCATGTGTAGGCCCTGTTCTTGCTGCTTCAGTTTCCATGAGTTCATGTCTCGTGGTTCAGTTGTTTTAGAGGACCTCATTCTCCTGGTGTCACTATCCCCTCCATCATCCCTTGTGTATTTCTGCGTCACGCCACTGGCGCCATATCTGCGTGGGCAGAAAACACCTTGGACTGGGTTCGTACTGAAGGGCTAAACTTCCTGAGATAGGGATGAGCTGCAAGGAAGAAACATTATTTATTAATTGGACACGGGAGAACCCAACCCTCTCTCGCATGTCCCATTGTCTCTCTGTGTGTCTCTCAATCTCAATGTCTCTATGGTGCGCGGTCCGATGAGAGGAGCTGTGTCCAGAAGTCAGGTCCAATGAGTGGGCGGTGATGACGTCAGTGGTTGGTCCGGGTGACGGGTGGGCAGTCTGAGGACACTGTATTCCGGGAGATCCGGGGAGCAACTCTTAGCGTGTCTGCAAGGGGCGCAATACAATGCTTAGAGGGAGAGTTGCCAGTGGAGGCGAGAGAGACCCCAACAATCCCTATTCATTCTGCCTCTGCTACCTCCAATTTCCTGAGCTCTGAGGGGAGGGGCTTGATGGAGACATCTCCTTTAGTATTGTGTGTTCCAAAGTCTCTCTTCTTGCATAATGTCAGGTTGTGGTCTCTGTAGTTGTTCCCATCTGCTGTAGGAGGGAGCCTATTAAATGATGGCTGAATAAGGCACTGGTGTCTTAGGAGTATTAGTTCATTAGAGTCATCTTATTGTTAATTTCCATTCCTCCAGGTTTCCTTCTTTTCAACATTGAGCATTCTATATTTTTTCTTTTTGTTTTTTTGCTTCTTTTTAAAAATTGGATATTTTCTTTATTTACAATGCAAATGTTAACTCCTTTCCTGGTCCAACTGGCTCCNGACCCCCCCCCCNANTTGCATCCCCCCTGCTTCTATGAGGTGTTCCCGTACCCACCCAGCCACTCCCCACTCCCTGCCCTCAAGTTCCCCTATACGGGGGCATCAAGCTTTCACAGGACCAAGGGCCTCTTCTCCCATTGATGCCTGATAAGACCATCCTCTGTTACAGGTCTGCCTGGAGCCATAGGTCCCTCCATGTATATTCCTTGGTTAGTGGTTTAGTCTCTGGGAGCTCTGTGGGGTCTGATTGGTTAATATTGTTCTTGCTAAGGGGTTGAAATTCCCTTCAGCTCCTTCAGTCCTTTCTCTAACTCTTCCATTGGAGACCAATGGTTGGCTGTGAGCATCCACCTCTGTATTTGTCAGGCTCTAGCAGGGCCTCTCAGGAGACAGGTATATCAGGCTCTTGTCAGCATGCATTTCTTGGCATCCACAATAGAGTCTGGGTTTGATGACTGTAGGGATGGATCCCCAGATGAGACAGTCTCTGCATCAGACTCTGCTCCACACTTTGTCTTTATATTTGCTCCCATAAGTAATTTATTACCCCTTCTAAGAAGGATGAAAATACCCACACTTTGGTCTTCCTTCAGCATGTGACCTGTGAATTGTATCTTGGGTATTCAGAGCTTTTGGGTTAATATCCACTTACAGTGAGTGCATACCATCTATGTTCTTTTGTGATTAGGGCACCTCACTCAGGATATTTTCTAGTTCCATCCATTTGCCTAGGAATTTCATGAATTCATTGTTTTAATAGGTGAGTAGTACACCATTGTGAAAATGTACCACATTTTCTGTATCCATTCTTCTGTTGAAGGACATCTGGGTTCTTTCCAGCTTTTGGATATTTTAAGGCTGCTATGAACATAGTGGAGCATGTGTCCTTGTCATATGTTGGAGCATCATCTGGGTATATGCCCAGGAGTGGTATAGCTGGGTCCTCAGGTAGTACTATGCCCAATTTTCTGAGGAACCTCCATAATGGTTTCCAGAGTGGTTGTTACCAGCTTGCAATCCCATCAACAATGGAGGAGTGTTCCTCTTTGTCCACATCCTTGACAGCATTTGCTGCCACCTGAGATTTTTATTTTAGCCACTCTGACTGGTGTGAGGTGGGATCTCCCAGTTGTTTTGATTTTCATTTCCCTGATGACTAAGGATGTTGAACATTTCTTTAGGTGCTTCTAGGCCATTCAATATGACTTAGCTGAGAATTCTTTGTTAAATCTGTACCCCATTTTTAATAGGATTATTTGATTCTCTGTAGTCTAACTTCTTGAGTTCTTTGAACATATTAGGTATTAGCCCTCTATCAGATGTAGAATTGGTAAAGATCTTTTCTTAATCTGTTGGTTGCCATTTTGTCCTATTGTCAGTGTCCTTTGCCCTACAGAGGCTTTACAATTTTAAGAAGTCCCATTTATTGATTCCTCATCTTAGAGCATAAGCCATTGGTGTCCTGTTCAGAAAAATTTCCCCTCTGCCCATGTATTCAAGGCTCTTCCCCACTTTCTCCTCTATAAGTTTGAGTGTATCTGGTTTTATGTGGAGTTTCTTGATCCACTTAGACTTGAGCTTTGTACAAGGAGATAAGAATGGATCAATTTGCATTCTTCTACATGATAACCTCCAGTTGAACCAGCACCATTTGTTGAAAATGCTGTCTTTTTCCCACTGGATGGTTTTAGCTCCTTTGTCAAAGATCAAGTGACCACAGGTGTTCATTTCTGGATCTTCAAATCTATTCCATTGATCTTCCTGCCTGTCTCTGTACCAATTCTATGCAGTTTTTTCTTTTTAACCACTATTGGTCTGTAATACAGCTTGAGGTCAGGGATGGTGTTTCCACCAGAGGTTCTTTTATTGTTGAGAATAGGTTCTGCTATCCCAAGTTTTTTGTTATTTCAAATGAATTTGAGAATTTCTATTTCTAACTTTATGAAGAATTGAATTGGAATTTTGATGGGGATTTTATTGAATCTGTAGATTACTTTCGGCAGGATAGCCACTTTTATTATATTAATCCTGCCAATCCATGAGCATGGGAGATCTCTCCATCTTCTGAGATCTTCTTCAATTTCTTTCTTCAGAGACTTGAAATTCTTGTCATACAGATCTTTAACTTGCTTAGTTAGAGTCACACCAAGATAGTTTATATTATTTGTGACTATTGTGAAGGGTGTTGTTTCCCTAATTTCTTTCTCAGCCTGTTTATCTTTTGTGTACAGGAAGGCCACTGAGTTGTTTGAGTTAATTTTATATCCAGCCACTTTGCTGAAGTTGTTTATTAGGTTAAGGAATTCTCTTGTTTAATTTTTGTGGTCAATTAATGTGCTATCATATCATCTGCAAATAGAGATATTTTGACTTCTTCCTTTCCAATTTGTATCCCTTTGACCTCCTTTTGTTGTCTAATTACTGTGCCTCAAATGCCCTAGGTGTCTCTCTGCACGTTTGCTCCCCCAATCCCATCCCCCCTCCCACCCAGTTCTTCCATTCTTGTTCTCCACTTCTCGACTCCTTTGCACCCATAAAAATGATTTTAATTCCCCTTCCCAGGAGATCCATGTGTCCCTTGCTTGGGTCTCTTGCTCTATGACTATCCTCTCTGGGTCTACAAATTGTATCTTGGTTTTCATTTATTTAACAACTAATATCCACCTATAAGCTAATATATAGCATATTTATACCTCTGTGTCTGCTCTGCCTCATTCAGAATAAGTTAATTTAGTTCCATCCATGTTCTGAATATTTTTTATGTCATTTTATGCATTTGAATAACACTCTATTATGTAAATTTATCACATTTTCTCTATCTCCTGTTGAGGGCCATCTAATTTCTAAGCAAGTATCCTGGTGGTAGGATGAAGTGTCCTTTAGATATATGCCCAAGAATGGTGCAGCTGGGTCTTGAGGTAGATCAACTTTAATCTTTCTGAGGACCTGCTATTCTGATTTCCATAGTTGCTATGCAAGTTTGCACTTCCATCAACAATAAGAAATGTTTGCCTTGCCCCATATCCTTACAGTCATAAGCTGTCACTTGTGTTATTGATCTTAGCTATTCTGACAGGGCCATCAAAGTAGTTTTTATTTCCATTTCCTTGATGGCCAAGGATATTGAACATTTTTCTCTGCCATTTGAGTTTGTACTATTGAAAAGTCTGTTTTGATCTTTACCCCATTTTTCTTTGGATTATTTGTTTTTCGATGTCAAGATTCTTGAAGTTTTTAAAAATATACACTATGGATATTAACAGACACTGAGTTCTCCCATTCTTTAGGCTGCTGCTTTTTTCAAATGCCAGTGTCTTTGGCCATGAAGAAGCCTTTTAGGTTTATAAGGTCCATTTCTTAATTGCTGATCTTAGTGCCTGTGCAAACAGTGTTCCTTTTAGAAAGCTTTCTCCTGTGCCAATGACTTTGATCCATCTGGAGTTGAGTTTTGTGCAGGGTGATATATATGGATATATTTGCATTCTTTTTTATTTAGTCATCCAGTTTAACAAGCACCATTTGTTCAAGATGCTGCCTTTTTTCCCTTAAAAAAGACATATAAAAGATCATGCACTCATAGGTGTATCATTTATGTACAGATCTTCAATTTGATCCTATTGATCAGTGTGTCTTCACAACATAACTTGAGATCAGGAAAAGTAAGATCTTCGAGTTTGTTGTTGTTGCTGTTGTTTGTTTGTTTGTTTTGTTTTTATTGCTTAAGATTGTTTCAACCAAGTTCAAGGACAATTCTTCCTCAGTTAAGAGTTTTATTGTTGTCCTATGGTAGCACTGTGGTTGTAACAATTGACGTCTGCTTTGGAGACCTACGCGATTCTGTATTTTTATTTTACTTTAGCTTTACATTTACAGTATAATTGTATAATTTCCCACTTCCTTTTCTCTTTCCTGCCCCACTGATATGTTGCTCCTGTTCTCTTTCAAATTCACCTCCTGCTCAGTCTATATAATGTGACTCCTGTGTATGTTTTAGGGTTGACCATTAGCTATTAGATAAGCAAATTATGCGCTCTTCCCCAGAGAACAGTATTTCTTTCTTTTTTTTTTATTTTCTTTATTTACATTTTAAATGCTATCCCGAAAGTTCCCTATACTCCCCCCCCCCTGCCCCTGCTCCCCTACCCACCCACTCCCACTACTTGGCCCTGGCCTTCCCCTATACTGGGTCATATAAAATTTACAAGACCAAGGGGCCTCTCTTCCCAGTGATGGCTGATTAGGCCATCTTCTGCTACATATAAAGCTAGAGACATGAGCTCAGGGGGTACTGGTTAGTTCATATTATTGTTGCACCTACAGGGTTGCAGCCCCCTACAACACCTTGGGTAATTTCTCTAGGTCCTCCATTGGGGGCCCTGTGTTCCATCCAATAGCTGACTGTGAGCATCCAATTCTGTGTTT
>NC_034594.1:3688714-3736039 GCF_900095145.1 Mus pahari | reverse complement strand
ATCTGTTGGTGGCCTTTTTGTCTTGTTGACAGTGTCTTTTGCCTTACAGAAGCTTTGTAATTTTATGAGGTCCCATTTGTCAATTCTTGATTTTAGAGCACAAGCCATTGGTGTTCTGTTGTGAAATTTTTTTCCCTGTGCCCTTATCTTTGAGGCTTTTCCCCACTTTCTCCTCTATCAATTTCAGAGACTCTGGTTTTATGTGATGGTCTTTGATCCACTTAGACTTGAGCTTTGTACAAGGAGATAAGAATGGATCAATTCTCATTCTTCTACATGATAGCTGCCAGTTTTGCCAGCACCATTTGTTGAAAATGCTGTCTCTTTTCCACTGGATGGTTTTAGCTCCCTTGTCAAAAATCAAGTGACCATAGGTGTGTGGATTCATTTCTGGATCTTCAATTCTATTCCATTGATCTATATGTCTGTCGCTGTAGAGAACAGTATTTCTTCTTGGGAGTCTGAATTGTGGCTCTTCACACAATCTATGCTCTCAGGAAAGAGGTTTAAGACCATGTAGCCTGAAGCCATGACACTTCTCCTCGTGTCCCAATTATTCTAGCACTAGAGTGCCTGTTCATACTGTACTGTCCATTATGAAATGGACATTGCATTATGAAATTACATTCTGATTTGAGTATGTGATTTTTATACAGCAGTTTACTTAGTCAATTATTAGCCCAAATACTACATCATTTGCTTTGCTTATCTTTATAAGCAAATGTTTTATAGATAGTTAATAAATATATGAATAAGAAAATGAGAATAAGCTGTAGGAACTGGGTATCCAGAATCCCAAAGCCAGAGTTTAGTTACTTGAATTGCTAATATAACTTTTCTTATGTAAATACTTGAGGATCAGACAGAGAACCAAATGAAATCTGGGAAATCCTCAGATATCTACTTACCAATTTTTAGCATCAATTCACTTATGTATTCCGGTTGGTAAAAGTCACAATTAATAAGTTTGATGCCTAGTAGTTAGGTAAAATTAATGCAAAGGTATTTCTTATAGAATTACAATGGTATGTTACTATTTTTATGGACATGTGTGCATATAATAACAGTTAATAAAAGCACAGCTAGTTCCTTATTAGGCAGTGCTATTTGTTGTTGTCTTCTATGACTTCAACATAATTCTTATGGTTGTTGAAGAACAATTAGCTAAGATGAAGTCTAAACTAACACAGATCAGTTATCTGATCAGATCAGTTATCTGATCTGTGTTAGTTTAGACTATACAGACTATATCTTTCTTTAATGTTTTGAAGTTTGATCCAAGTAGAATAAAATTTATTGGCTTATATTTGTATTTTAATAACCTCTTGTGATGTTTTTCAGAAGTCCTTATTCGTCTTTCAGCATCTATTCCATAAGGTATTACAGAAATGTATTATAGGTGAAAGTAGTCACAATTCATATATTCATAGAAATAATAAGTATAAGAGATGAAATTATCTTATACTTAAAGAAATATTTGGTCAGTGGTGCATTATGGCTCCTCTTTAACAAAAGATTTCATTAAATTTATATAAGTTCAATATTTAGGAAAGGAAAAGGTCAGCAGGGCATGCTTGTACTTCCTTGTACCTCAGCACTCAGAAGGCAGAGGCAAGTAGAACTCTGAGGTCAAGGCAAAGCTTGCATAAAAAGTAAGTTCCAGGACAATCAGCTCCATTACGCAGAGATACCCTGTCTTGAAAAACAAAAGGAAATAAGGAAAGAAAAAAAGAAAACCAAAAACAATACCAAAAAATATCCAACCAACCAAGCAACAACAAAAACATCCAAATAAATAAGAAATAAAAAAGGTCATGAACAGATGAAGAGATTTTGGTAGTTTAGAGAATCATTAAGGAGATGAAGAAGTAGGATCTGGTGAATTACTTTAGAGGGAATCGACAGCCTATGATATGTACAAAATTAAATGTCTTAGCTGAGTTGTGAATCTAGTACTCACGGAAAGTTAGACAGAGGACTAAGAAAAGGAGAAAAAATAGAAAGCCTATATTTGGAAAAGCTGACTGACCCTATGTATGTATATTGTACTTCCTCCAAGAGAAATATTCTTAACCCAAAAAATGTTCTGTGTTTGAGAAATGATGAAATTTCTTTAAGGAACTTGAAAATTCCCAGAGTACATAACTTATTTAAAGTTTCTCCAGGGCAAGATTCTTGAATGTACGATACTCTCTGTCCCTCTGCTATTAGTTATGCAAAGGAAGTGCTTGCTATCAGCATTGTTAGTAGGGATAGAAATAACCCTTACCTTCTCTGAGTTTATTTTTTTAAACAATAAAAATACTTAAAACTAGAAAGAACAAAATCTCCAAATTAAAAGAAATTAATGATTCTATAGAACACTTCATAACTATAGATTTTATATCAATTCCTTAATTCTGAAATTTAATGATTTAAATACATAGAAAAGGTTATAAAAACAAGGGAAAGGAGATACCCGCCCATACCTACAGCCTGCATGTTTCTGAGGTGGTCCTCAGTAATCAAAGACATGGGTAGAATCTCATCCAGATCCCCATGCCAACCACAGGGCCCAGCTGACTCATGACTCAACTCCCCCCACCCACCCCCTTGAGCTCCACCATTCTTCTGACCCACAGGCCCGATACCCTCCCACACTCCACAGCCTACCTGCCTTCCAGGAGGTCTACAATAATCAGGGACACAGAAGACCTATTTTAATGTGAGATACAAGTGGGCCACTCTAGCCATAAACAGCATGCCTGACTCCAAGAAGACTGACTCCACCTGTGTCCAAAAAGGCTGCCTATAGTCAAAGATACCCAGGCCAGTTAACACCAGAGATAACCAGATAGCCAGATGCAAGCACAAGATCATACACTACAGAACACAAATACTATCTGCCACCACCAGAACCCAGTTCTCCTACCATAGCAAGCCCTGGATATCTTAACATGCCTGAAAAGCAAGATAATGAACAAAAATCCCATCTCATGAAGATGATAGAGGCCTTTAAGGAGGACATAAAGAATCTCCTTAAAGAAATACAGGAAAACACAGGTAAAAAGATATAAGCCCTTAAAGGAGAAACAAACCCTTAAAGAAATACAGGAAAATACAATCGAGCAGGTAAAGGAATTGAACAAAACAACTCAATAACTAAAATTGAAAACAGAAACAATAAAGAAAACACAAAGAGAGGCAACCCTGGAGATGGACCACTTAGGAAGGAGATCAGAAGCTACAGATGCAAGCTTCACCAACAGAATACAAGAAATAGAAAAGAGAATCCTGGGCATAGAAGATACCATAGAAAATATTAACTCAAAGAAATACCAAGTGTAAAAAGCTCCTAATCCAAAATATCCAGGAAATTCAAGACACAACTAAAGACAACTTTAATAAGAATAATAAGAATAATAGAAATAGAAGAGGGTGAAGAATCCCAGCTCAAAGGGCCAGAAAACATCTTCAACAAAATCATAGAAGAACATTTCCCTAACTAAAAGAAAAATATGGCCATTAATGTACAAGTAGCCTACAGAACACCAAATAGATTTGACCAGAAAAGAAAATCATCTTTTTACAAAATAACCAAAACACTAAATGGACAGAACAAACAAAGAATATTAAAAGCTATAAGGGAAAAGGGGCAAGTATCACAAAAAGGCAGATCTATCAGAATTACACCAGATTTCTCAATAGATAATCTAAAAGCCAGAAGATCCTAGAAAGATGTCATCCAGTCCCTAACAGAACACAAATGTCAGGCCAGGATACTATACCCAGCAAAACTCTTAATTACCATAGATAGAGAAATCAAGATATTCCACAACAAAACCAGATTTAAACAACATCTTTCTACTAATCCAGCCCTACAGAGAATACTAGAAATAAATTTCCAATACAAAAAGGGTAACTACACCCAAGAAAACACAAGAAATTAAACATTTCATAACAAACCCAAAAGAAGAGAATCATACACATAAAATACCACCTCAGCAGTAGCAAGAACAACAAAAAATGAGAAACTAACATTTATCTGTCTTTCATATCTCTCAACATCAATGGACTCAATTCCCCAATAAAAAGACACAGGCTAACAGACTGGATACACAAGCAGGCTCCAGGATTTCGCTGCATATAAGAAACACATATCAGTGACAAAGATAAACACTACCTTAGAGTAAAAGACTGGGAAAAAATTAAGCAAATGATCACAAGAAGCAAAAGTTGCCATTATAATATGAAGTTAAATAGACTTTCAACCAAAACTTACCAAAGGACATGGGAAGGACACTTCATATTCATCATAGGAAAAAATCCACCAATGGAAAGTCTCAGTTCTGAACATCTATTCCCCAAATGCAAGACCACTCACATTTATAAAAGAAATGTTACTAAAACTCAAAAATACATTGGAACTTATACAATAATAGTGGGAGACTGCAACAGACCAGTCTCACCAATGGACAGATCACTGAAGCAGAAACTCAACAGAAGCACAGTGAAGCAAACAAAAGTTATGAACCAAATGGCATTTTACCCCAGAACAAGAGAATATATCTTATTTTCAACACCTCTTGTAATCTTCTCCAAAACTGACTATATAATTAGACATAAAACAAGCTTCAACAGATACAAGATTGACATAATCCTATGCATTCTATCAAGTCACCATGAACTAAGACTAGATTTCAATAACAACAAAAACAACAGAAATACAACATACTCATTGAAGCTAAAAAACTCTTTGCTCAATGATAACATGGTCAGAGAAGAAATATACAAAGAAATGTAGGACTTTGTAGAATTCAATGATAATGAAGACACATCAGATCCAAACTTACAGGACAAAATGAAATCAGTGTTAAGAAGAAAATTCATAGCACTAAGTACATTCATAAGGAAATTGGAAAGATACCATACACACAAATTAGCAATACACCTGAAAGTTTTAGAACAGAAAGAAGCAAACTTACCCAAGAGGAGTAGACAGCAGGAAATAGTCAAACTCAGCACTGAAATCAACCAGGTAGAAACGGAGCACAATACAAAGAGCAACAAAACCAAGAGCTTGATCTTTGAGAAAATCAACACCTTTAGCCTAACTAAGTAAAGGACAAATTATAAATGAAAATGGAGACATAACAACAGAAACTATGGAAATTAAAAAAGTCATCATAATCTACTACAAAAGCCTTCAAAACAGGCAATCTAAATGAAAGGGATGATTTTGTAGACAGATACAACATTCCAAAGTTAAATCAAGATCAGGTAAATTAAACAGTCCCCAAACCCCTTAGGAAATATAAGTAGTCATCAAAAATCTCCCAACCAAAAAAAAAAAAAAAAAAAAAAAGCTGGTTTTAGTCCTTCACAGAAGTACTAGTAGCAACACTCCTCAAACTGTTCCATGAAATTGAAACAAAAGGAGCACTACCTAATTCATTCTATGAAGCAACAATTACTCTGATACCTAAACCACACAAAGACCCAACAAAGAAAGAGAACTTCAGACCAATATCACTTGTCAATACTCAATAAAATTCTTGCAAAGCAAATCCAAGAACACATAAAAGCCATCATTCACCGTGATCAAGTAAGCTTCAACCAAGCGATGCAGGGATGGTTCAATATACAAAAATCCCTCAAAATAATACAGTATATAAACAAACTCAAGGAAAAAAGGTCACATGATCATCTCATTAGATGGTGAAAAAGCCTTTGACAAAATACAACACAGCTTAATTTAAAAAATCTTAGAGATATCAGGAATTCATGGTACATACCTAAACATAATAAAAGCAATATATAGCAAACCAATAGGCAACATCAAAGTAAATGGAGAGAAACTTGAAGCAAACCCACTAAAATCTGGGACAAGGAAAGGTAGCCCAATCTCCCCCTATCTATTCAATACATTACTTGAATTTCTAGCCAGAGCAATTAGAAAACAAAAGGAGATCAAGAGGATACAAATTGGAAAGGAAGAAGTCAAAGTATCCCTATTTGAAGATGATATGATACCATACATAAACAACCTCCAAAATTCCACCAGAGAACTCCTACAGCTGATAAACATCTTCAGGAAATTGGCAGGATATAAGATTAACTAAGATAAATCAGTAACCTTCCTTTACACAAATGATAATCAGTCTGAGAAAGAAATTAGAGAAACAACACCATACACAATAGCCTACAATTAGTATAAAATATCTTGGTGTAACTATTACCAAACAAATGAAAGATCTATATGACAAGAACTTCAAATTCCTGATAAAAGAATTCAAAGAAGACCTCAGAAGATTGAGAGTTCTGCCATGCTCATGGATTGGTAGAATTATCAGTGAAAATGGCCGTCTTAGCAAAAGGAATCTACAGATTCAGTGCCATCCCCATCAAAGTTCCAACACAATTCTTCACAAACATGGAAAGAGCAATTCTAATATCACAAGGAAAAACAAAATCCCAAGATAGCCAAAACAATTCTCAACAATAAAAGCACTTCCAGGAAATCACCATCCCTGATCCCAAGCTGTACTATAGAACGACAGCAATAAAAATTGCATGTTCTTGGTAGAGAAACAAGTTGATCGATGGAGTAGAATCAAAGACCTAGATGTAAACCCATACATCTATGAACACTTGGTCTTTGACATAGAAGCCAAAAATTTAATGGAAAAAAGAAACCATCTTCAATATATGGTGCTGGTCTACCTGGCAGTCTATATGTAGGAGAATGAAAATAGATCCATATTTGTCACCCCGCACAAAGCACACGTCCAAATGGAATAAGGACCTCAACATAAAATCAGATTAGCTGAATCTAATAACAGAAGAGAAAGTGGGGAAGAGCCTCAAACACATCAGCACACAGGAAAACTTCCTCAAGAGAAGACCAGTGGTGCATGCTCTACAATCAATAGTCAATAAATGAGACCTCATGAAAGTTGATAGCTTCCGTAAGGTAGAAGACACCATCAGTAGGAAAAATAAGCAACCTACAGATAGGGAAAAATCTTCACTACCCTATATCTGACAGAAGGCTAGTATCTAAAATATATAAATATCTCAAGAAGTTAACCTCCAGAAAACCAAATAACCCAATTTAAAAATGCAGTACAGAGCTAAACAGAGAATTCACAACAAAAGAATCTTGAATGAGTAAGAAGCATTTAAAGAAATGTGCAAAGTCCTTAGTCATCAAAGAAATGCAAATAAAAAAATACCCTGAGATTCCACCTCATACCAATCAGAATGGATAAGATCAAAACCTCAAGTGACAGCACATGCTGACCAGGATGTGGAGAAAGAGGAACACTCCTCTGTTGCTAGTGGGATTGCAAACTGGTACAACCAATCTGGAAATCAGTCTGGAGATTTCTCAGAAAATTGAGAATAGACCTACCTGAAGACCCAGCTATACTACTTTTGAGCATATACCCAAAAGATACCACACCATATCCCAAGGACATGTGCTTCACCATGTTTATAGCATCCTTACTTGTAATATACAGAATCTGAACACAACCCAGATGTCCCTCAATGAAAGAATGGATACAGAATATATGGTTCATTTACATGATGGAATACTATTCAGCTATTACAAACAAGGATATCATGGATTTTGCAGGCAAATGGATGGAACTAGAAAATATCATCCTGAGTGAGGTAACATAGATCAAAAAAGGACATACACAGTATGTACTCACTGATAGTGGATATTTGCAAAACAGTACAGAATACCTAGGATAAAAACACACACACCATAATGTAATAAGTAGAAAAGCCCAAGTGACTATGTTTCAATTCCACTTAGAATGGGGAAGGAAATAATCAAGGGAGGCAGAGGGAGGAAGGTACCTGTGTGCAAGAGAGGAGAGGGGAAAGGGGGAACTAGATCAGGTATGGTGATATAGGTAAGAGAGAAGCCCAGTAGGCCAGGAGAATGAATGGAGATAAACAGCATTGGAGGTGGGAGGCAAGGGTCCCTCCAGAAAGCGCCAGAGACCAAGGAGGCTCTGAGGGAGTCTCTACCAGCATCTGTCTTGCTACAGAAGCAGATACTTACACCCAATCATTGACCTGAAGTTGGGAACCCTTATGGTTGAATTAGGGGAAGAATCGAAGAAGTTTAAGGGGAGAGTGACCCTATAGGAAGGCCAGCAGTCTCAACTTATGCAAACCCCAGGGGGCTCCCAGAGACTGAGCTACTCACTATCCATGAGCATCCACATGCCAGGTCAAAGCCCCTGGCACAAAAGTAGTAGAGGGCTGCCTACTCAGGCCTTAGTGGGAGAGGATGCATTTAATCCTCAAGAGACTGGAGGCCCCAGGGAAGGGGGAGGTCTGATTGGGTAGGAGCACCCTCTCAGAGGCAAGAGGGGAGGGGGAAATGGCATGAGGAACTATGGAAGTGGGGGGACCAAGAGGGAGGGCAATGACTGTTATGTAAATAAATAAAATAATAAAAATTGAAAAACAAAAACAGAAAGGGACAATCATAACATATACAAAGGAATATACTAAGTACGAGTACTTTTGATTTTTTTTTAATTGTGAGCAAAGGATACTGGAAGATGGAAGAGTAATATCATAGTAGCTATGCAGAGTATTATTCCATATATATATATATATATATATATATATATATATATATATATATATATAAACAAAATTCCTATGGGTCAATAATCTTTAAAAAACATTGACACATAGGAGTAAGAAGAAATAATCTTAAACCAACAACCAACAGGCGAAAAGAAGTTTCTAGATAATATATATATACCAGGTTCAGAGAAGAACAACATACTAGGAGCAGAAAGACAGATAGGAGGAACATCCAACCCTAAAAAATGGTACCATAAATCATAGATCACTAATAGAAATTGACAAATGTAATATATGATCATTTGTTACAGTCATAGTACCTTAGATAAAGTCTAAAACAAAACGAAAACAGGGAGGCAATATGACTTGCTGAAAACAATGATGATTTCATCTATGTATCTCTGCACTTGCAGGCACAAAATTCTGAAAAATTAAACTCTAAAATGTATGTATCAATGAGATTTTTTTTCTCAGAACTAGTGCAGTGGCTCAGGGATAGAACACTTTCTTAGTACACAAAAGCCCCAAGTTTGATCATATGTATGGAACTAAAAATTGAAAATGTTCTTCACTGAGATAAGAGAATTTTCTATTCTATTAGTCATTTCCAAGTGAGCATCTATCAATTTATGCTCGAGCTATATATTAATAGTTTTTGCTTGTTTAGTTTGGTCCCCCAAAGCCTTCATGTGTTACCTTTATTTTTGATCTTCTTGTCGTTTAGACTTCTGCCTGTTCTTTCTATCTGGATTTCTTCCTAAAATTTACCATTCAACAAATGTCTCTTTGGTAGCCAAAGTCAGCACATACCTCATTAATATTTATTCTCCTCGTGTGATTTAATATTATTAAACATTCCACTAGTTTTTAAATTATCTTTCCCTTGATTTCTGTGACACTGTTTCTCTCATTTGCTTCTGACCTTTCTGTAGCTATCTTCCTTGTAGGCTTTCCCCTTTTCCAGTGGTGCTAGTGTTGAAAGTAACTTGAGTTCGAGTTATTCTCCACACTCTTTTTCTGGAAGATGCCATACACTCCTATAAACTGAATGATCATCTATATATGGTATTGAATGTGGTAGCTATACTTTTGCTCAGCTTTCTCTTTTTGCCTCGCAATCTTAATGCCACATCCCAACAGCCATAAACAGCTTGACTGTCCTCTTCCTTGCCTCCACACAGACATAAATCCTTAGATTTTTTTCTTTCACTTTTGTGGATTTTTCTCCTCTAATTTATTATATAACACAATGGTATAACAACTTCATTCTTAGCCGGGCAGTGGTGGCACACGCCTTTAATCCCAGCACTTGGGAGGCAGAGACAGGCGGATTTCTGATTTCGAGGTCATCCTGGTCTACAAAGTGAGTTTCAGGACAGGTAGGGCTAGAAACCCTGTCTCGAAAAACGAAAAAAAAAAAAAAAATCATTCTTACTTCGCTCCAAATCAGCATGTCTACCTGCTTTTGTACTAATTTTTCAATAAATCTTTCATGCCTCTCATGATTAGACGACTTTCATTTATTTATTTATTTCCATCCCAAACACTGTCCCGCCTCTCTGCCCTTCTCTCACAAAATCCTTCCTTCTATTCCCCATTCTCTTTGCCTCTGATAGAGTGCACACACACACACACACACACACACACACACACACACACACACACACACACACCCTGCACCTCCGTAAACTCAAGCCCTGGCATATCAAGTCTCTGCAGGGTTGGTTATAGCCTCTCCCATTGTGGGCAGACAAGGCAGTCCTATGAGCTGGGGCCTTAGTTCATCCCGTTTATGCTCTTTGGTTGGTGGCTCAGTCTCTGAGAGCTGCCAAGGGTCCAAGGTAGTTGACTCTGTTGGTCTTCTTGTGGAGTTTCTATATCCTTCAGGGTCTTCAATCCTTTCTCCAAGTCTTCCATAAGAGTTCCTGAGCTCTGTTCAATGTTTGACTGTGAGTCTCTCCATCTGTTGAATGTCCGCTGTTGTATGGAGCCTCTCAAAGAACATTTATGTGAGGGTCCTGTCTGCAAGCATAACAGAGTATGATTAATAGTGTTAGGAATTGGTGCTTACACACGGGATGGGTCTCAAGTTGAGTTGGTTATTGACTGGCCATTCTTTTAGTCGCTGGGTCAAATGTTTTGTGGATGTGTTGGTGTCCTTGTCTCTCCACTGAGGATTTCTGGCTGGCTACAGGATGTGATCTGTTTTTTGTCCCCACTGTTAGGCATCTTGGCTAAGGTTACCTACATTGATTCCTGGGAACCTCCAAGATTCCACATCCCTGAGGCTTCCTAGAGATTACCACCACCCTCCTGCCCTCTGCTGTAGATTTCCATTCATCCTCTTGTCCCTCTGGCTCAATCTCCTGTCTCTCCCTACACCTGATACTGACACTCCATTCCCCACCCATCTCCTGTCCCACTCAGTTCCCTTCCTCCATCTGCTTCCTATTACTGTTTTGTTTCTTCTCCTAAGAGGGATGCAAGCACCCTCACTTTGGCTGCCCTCTTTGCTTAACTTCTTTGGGTATGTGGGGTGTACTGTGGGTATCCTGTACTTTATGGCTAATTTATAGGTGAGTACATACCATGATTGTCCTTTTGTGTCTGGGTTACCTCATTCAGCATGATATCGTCTAGTTCCATCCATTTGTCGGCAAAATTCATGAGTTTCCTTATATTTAATAGTTATATAGAATCCTATTGTGTAAATGAACCACATTTTCTGTATCCATTCTTCAGTTGAGGGACATCTGGGTTGTTTCCAATTTCTGGCCTTTACAAATAAAGCTTCTAAGAAAGAAGTGCAGCATGTATCCTTGTGGTATGGTGGGTATCTTTTGGGTATATGCCCAGAAGTAATATAGCTGGTCTTTTAGGTAGAAATATTTCCAAATTTTTGAGAAACCATGAGGTTGATTTCTAGAGTGGTTGTACAAGTTTGAAACCCCACCAGCAATGGAGGAGTGTTCCTCTTTCTCCACAACCTCATCAACATGTGCTGTCACTTGAGTTTTTGATCTTAGCCATTCTGATTGTTATAGGGTAGACTCTCAGGGTCCTTTTGATTTGCATTTCCCTGACGACTAAGGAATTTAAAAATTCCTTTAAGTGTTTCTTGGACATTCAAGATGCCTCTGTTGAGAGTAGGTCTACACCCAATTTTTAAATAGGCTTAATTGGTTTGTTGGTGTCTAACTTCTTGAGTTCTTTATATATTTTGGATATCAGCCCTCTGTTAGTTTTAAGGTTAGTGAAGATCTTTTCCCAATATGTAGGCTCTCATTTTGTCCTATTGGTAGTGTCCTTTGCCTTACACAAACTTTTCAGAGTCATGAGGTTACATTTATCAATTGTTGATCTTAGAGCCTGAGCTATTGATGTTTTGTTCAAGAAATTATCTCCTGTACTAATGAGTTCAAGGCTATTTCCCCTTTTCTGTTCTATTAGATTTGGTGTATCTGGTTTTAATAATAGATGTCTTTGATCCACTTCGACTTCAGTTTTGTGCAGGGTGATAAATATGGATCTATTCTCATTCTTCTACATATGGATATCTAGTTAGGCTAGCACCATTTGTTGAAGATGCTCTCTTTTCTCCATTGTACGCTTTTGACTTCTTTGTCAAAATTCGTGTCCATAGGAGTGTGGGTTTATTTATGGGTCTTGGATTTGATACCATTGATCAACCAGTCTGTTTTTATACCAATACCATGCAGTTTTTAAAATCGCTATTGCTTTGTAGTACAGTTTGAGATTAGGGATGTTGATACAACCAGAACTGTTACTATTAAGCATTGTTTTAACTATCCTGGGTTTTCTGGTTTTCCATATGAAGTTGAGAATTGCTCTTTTAAGATCTGTAAACAATTTTGTTTTGATGGGAATTGGATCGAATCTGTAGATTGCTTTTGGTAACATGCCCATTTTCACTATGTTAATTTTACCAAACATGAGCATGGGAGATCTTTCATCTTCTGATATTTTCTTTAATTACTTTCTTCAGGCACTTGAAGATGTTATAAAGATCTTTCACTTTTATATTATTTGTGGCTATTGTGAAGGGTGTTGTTTCCATGATTTTTCTTCTCTGAATGTTTATTATTTGTATTAAGGAGGCTTACTGATTTCTTTGAGTTAATTTTATATCCAACCACTTACCTGAAGTTGTTTATCAACTGTAGGATTTCTCTGGTAGAATTTTGGGCATCTCTTATGTATACTATCATATCATCCACAAATAGTGGTACCTTTACATGTTTCTTTCCAATTTATATCCCCTTAATCTCCCTTTTTGTCTTATTGCTCTACCTAGAACTTCAAGTACTACATTAACTAGATAGGAAGAGAATGGGCAGCCTTTTCTTGTCCCTGATTTTAATGGGAATTGGTTTAAGTTTCTTTCCATTTAATTAGATGTTGGATATTGGCTTGTTTTATATTGTCATTATCTTTATATGTGTTCTTAAATCCCTGACCTCTTTAATATTTTTAATATGATGGGGTGTTGGGTTTTATCAAAGGCTTTTCCAGCATCTAATGAGATAATCATGTGATATTTTTCTTTCAGTTTGTTTATCTAGTCGATTATATTGGTGGATTTTTTTTATATTGAACCATCTCTGCACCCCTGGGATGAAGCCTACTTGTTTATAGTAAATGATATTTTTGATGTGTTCTTGGATTTAGTATGTGAGAATTTTACTGACTATTTTTGCATCAATGTTCATAAGTGAAATTGATATAATTTCTTTCTTTGTTGAGTCTTTGTCATTTAGGTATCAAAGTGACTGTGTCCTCACACAATGAATTAGGTTGTGTTCTTTCTGTGTCTAGTTTATGGAATAATTTGAGGAGTATTGGTATCTGCTCTTCTTTGAAAGTCTGGTAAAATTCTGCACTAAAACCATCTGGTCCTGGGCTTTTTTTTTTTTTTTTTATTTCAAATTTTATTTATTTATTTATTTATTTATTTATTTATTTATTTATTTATTCATTTATTTATATTTGCTTGGGAAACTTTTAATGTGTGTTTCTTTTTTCTTAAGGGCTTCCTGATCTTGATTTAACTTTGGTAAATGATATGTGTCTAATAACATATCTGTTTCATTTAGATTTTTCAGTTTTGTGGAGTATAACCTTTTGAAGACCTGAGGATTTTTTAAAATAACTTGATGTCTGTTGTTATGTATACCTTTTTGTTTCTGATTTTGTTAATTTGGGGACTGTCTCTGTGCCTTTTAGCTAGTTTAACTAAGGGTTTTTCCATCTTGTTGATTTTCTCAAAGAACCAGCTCTTGGATTTTTTTATCCTTTGTCTTGTTCTCTTTGTTTCTAATTGATTGATTTCTCCCCTAAGTTTGAATATTTCTGGCTATCTACTCCTCCTAGGTATATTTGCTTCCTTCTCTTCTACAACCTTCAGATGTATTTTTAATTCCTTATTATGAGAACTCTCTGATATCTTTATGAGGGCTTTGAGTTCTATAAACTTTTCTCTTAGCAGTGCTTTCATTGTGTCCCATAAGTTTGGTATATTAAGCCCTCATTTTCATTGAGTTTTAGAAAAAAAGCCTTTCTTTCTTGTTTTTACCTTTCTTTCCTCCTTTCTTTCTTCTTTCCTCCTTTCCTTTTTCTTCTTTCCTCCTGTCTTTCTTTCTTTCTTTCTTTCTTTCTTTCTTTCTTTCTTTCTTTCTTTCTTTCTTTCTTTCTTTCTTTCTTTCTTTCTTTCTTTCTTCCCTGACCCTCCCCCCCCCTCAGTGATCAATGAGTAGGGAGTTGTTCATTTTTCATGAATACGTAGGTTTGTGTTGTATCTGTTGCTGTTGAAGTGCAGCTTTAGTCCTTGGTGATCTGATAAGATGAATGGAGTTATTTCAATCATCTTATATCTATTGAGGCTTGCTTTGTGACCAAGTATATGGTCAATTTTGGCAGAGTCTGTGAGGTGTCAAGAAGATATATTTTTTTGTGTTTGGGTGGAGTGTTCTATAGATAGCTGTTAGGTCCATTTGAGTCATAATCTCTGTTAGTTTTGTTATCTTTCTGTTCAGTTTCTTTCTCAGTGACTTGTCCACTGGTGAGATTGGGGTGTTAAAGTTTCCCACTATGAACGTGTGGGGATAGAGGTATGATTTATGCTTTAGTAATGTTTCTTTAATGAATGTGAATGCCCTTGCATTTGGGCCATAGATATTCAGAACTGCAATGTCCTCTTAATGGATTTTTCATTTAAGGAGAATGAAGTCTCTTTCCCCATCTTTTTTGATTGCCTTTGGTTGGAAGTCTATTCATATTAGAATGGCTTCTCCAACTTGATTCTTGGGTTCCTTTGCTTGGAAAATCTTTGTCTTAGTCAGGGTTTCTATTCCTGCACAAACATCATGACCAAGAAGCAGTTGGGGAGGAAAGGGTTTATTCAGCTTACATTTCCATGCTGCTATTCATCACCAAAGGAAGTCAGGACTGGAACTCAAGCAGGTCAGGAAGCAGGAGCTGATGCTGAGGCCATGGAGGGATGTTCTTTACTNGCTTGCCTCCTCTGGCTTGCTCAGCCTGCTCTCTTATAGAACCAAGACTACCAGCCCAGAGATGGCACCACTCACAAGGGGACCCCCCCCCTTGATCACTAATTGAGAAAATGCCATATAGCTGGATCTCATGGAGGCATTTCCCCTACTGAAGCTCCTTTCTCTGTGATAACTCCAGCCTGTGTCAAGTTGACACAAAACTAGCCAGTACAACCTTTATCCAGCCCTTTACACTGAGGTAGTGTTTATCTTAATATTCTTTCTTTGTCATTTACATGGAGTGTTTTCACTGTTATGTGGCAGGAGGATTTCCTCTTCTTGTCCAATCTATTTGGTGTTCTGTAAGCTTCTTGGATGTTTATAAACATCTCTTTCTTTAGGTTATGGAAGCAAAGCAACAAGCAGCAGCTATGGTGGCCTGAGAAGAAATCTGAGAGTTCACATCTTCAACTGGAAGGACAAAGCAGATAATGTAACCTGGAAGTAGGTTGGAGCCTGCCCCTACTGACATATTCCCTCCAGCAAGGCTGTACCATCTAAACCACCTCAATCAATGCCAACAACTGGAAAGTAAGTGTTCAAGTACTCGAGCCCATGAAGAACATATCTCAAATAATCACATTTCATGATAGCCCTTCGTTAAAAAAAAAAATTTAAAAAAAAAACAACTCATTAAATCCTCTGTTTTTATCCCTCTATTCAGTAAAGACTCAACATTTTCCCACTGACTCCTAGAGCCTATATTCATTATATGATTTCCCATAAATTCTAGAATAGACAAGCGTTCCAAAGTGTCTCATGTGCCTTCCACTCCCACTTAGCTCCTCCTACACATCACTCTGACACCCGCTGTATCACTTCAAAGCAGGCTCCCAAACTTTCTCATTGCTCTGACAACAGCAAAGACAAGCAACCTAAGGGAGGAAGAGCTTATTGGAGCTCAGAATTTCAAAGTATTTCAGTCCATCATGTGGGAAAAGCACAGCAGCAGGAGTGGTGCAAGACTTCTGTGCAAGAGTGTAGCGAGCTGTTACAGGGCAGCAGCCCATCTGGAAGCAGGGACAAGACACTACTAAGTCACAGACATCAAGGGCTTCCCTTTCTAACTTAGATCTTCCTACCAGGGCTTCACAAATTCTGAAAACAACTCCATTGTCTGGGAACCAAGTGTTCAAATACACACACCTGGTGGGATAGGTCAGATTCTAACCATAGTAACTTAAGCTATCAAATTTGTAATTTTGTTCATTTGTAAGTTTCTTTTCCCATGTTGTGGCAGCTTCACAGCGGAACCTGTGTTTGTCGTTCCCATTAGATAGAACAAGCATGCTGATTTAGGGCAAAAAGAAATGCCGAAGTCATGTGATAACATAACACAACTTGATAAGTAACTTGGCATTTAACATAATACAGTTAAGAGAATGGGCAGATTTTTTTTTTCCAGAAATGAAACAAAGACTTTTTCTTAATATCTGAATTTGAAATTTGTTGCAAAATTTAACAGTGTGAAAACTCAAAGCTTCACTATAGGATTTTTAAAAATTAGCATTCTAATACTAGAAAGTAAAGTGCTATATTTGGTTTAATTTATTAATTATTAATTAAAGAACTATTGATTACTAAAATTCAATCACAAGATCACTAATCCTAGAAGACAAGTATTGTCAAGAACATATGACAGTTTAAGAATCAAAGGACAGTATACGCGTGTTCTCCACATCTGTAGTACAGGATGCTTTTCATTAACATGTTCTGCATAGAGAAGCTTTCATATGGAAGAGAGAATGGATTTGCTATTGAATCTTCTAACTTCTGCTTCCCTGTAGTTAATGTTTACCTAACAGTATGTGGTAAAAATCAAATGCGGTTTTTAGTCATTCTTGGCTGACATGGTTGTTTGAAAGAAGGCTACCCGCTGAATTGGGAATGAAGAAAGTATTGATTGAATGTAGGAAAATCGATCTGACCTTTTAATGTTTGTTTCCTACTAAGTTTGATTTTGATCAAATTTCCTGCACTTCAATTTTAAACATCAAGATAAAGGCCAGTTACAGGAGAAAATTATCCAGTATGCAAGGTTCATACTCAAGAACTCTTCATCTTTATAATAGATGAGAACATTATTGAGCAAAATTATAAAATAGACTTACTATGTGTGTCCCCAGTGAGCATACGTTTTTCTTCTCTCTATGGTGTCTGCCTCTTTAGTCATGAGATCAGATACATTTGTAGTCATAAATTGAAGGTCTATATTGCTGATGCCTTCAAAAGTGTAAGCAACAAATGATAGGCTAATGATGCATTCACGGAAGGAGGCAAGTTTCCTGCTATCCTGTGAGGCACCCCAAGTCCTTTGCTTTTGGATGGGCTGTGGTATTACCGTATTCATGGAACCATGGGAAATGGATTTAATTTGAAATCTATTTTTTCATCCTGAAATGAAAGGGAAAAAAAATCTACCTACCTTGTTAATTTGAAAATTATGTAAACATTTCTCAATTGTAGAGTAGAGTGCCTGGCATACACTTTTGCCTGATTGTTAGTACATAGTGATGTCACTGTTTTCCAACAGATGGTGTCTCCCATACCCCTTCAAACAAAAATCAATTCTCCACACTATTATTTTACTTAATTCCTTAAAAATTGCACTTTGTATTATTATTATTATTGACGATGACAACTACCACTACCATTCATTATTATTTTGTGAGTAAATCTCAGAAGAACCAACAGATATGGAGAAAGTCTTCAACAGCTATATTTCAGATAAAGGTAAAATTATATCCAAAAACCTACTTCTCATTCAATACATGGGACAGTCAACTGGAACCTTCTTAAAATAATAAATATAAATGTTTAATAAATATTTTCTAATGCATCTAACATTTTATAGCCACGAGGGAAATGCAAACAAAACTACTTTGGAATTCAGTGTGATCCCAATCACAATGGCTAACAGCATGAAAGGAAATGACAATAAATGCTCCTGAGGCAATAAGTGTGGGGAGGGGATCCTGTTTACTGTTGATGGGCTCTAAACTAGTGCAGTTACTTCGTAAAGCACTGAGAACATTTCCCAAAAACTAAGACTGAATCACCACATGACCTGGCCCTACCAATCTTGGGCATACATCTACCTTGGAGTTGAGACAAAAGGATGGACCATCCAGAGACTGCCCCACCCGGGGATCCATCCCATAATCAATGACCAAACGTAGACACTATTGCATATACCAGCAAGATTTTCCTGAAAGGATCCTGATATAGCTGTCTCTTGTGAGGCTATGCCAGTGCCTGGCAAACACAGAAGTGGATGCTCACAGTCAGCTATTGGATGGAACACAGGGCCCCCAGTGGAGGAGCTAGAGAAAGTACCCAAGGAGCTGAAGGGGTCTGCAACCCTATAGGTGGAACAACAATATGAACTAACCAGTACCCCCAGAGCTCGTGTCTCTAGGTGCATATGTAGCAGAAGATGGCCTAGTTGGCCATCATTGGGAAGAGAGGCCACTTGGTTTTGCAAACTTTATATGCCCCTGTACAGAATAACAGCAGGGCCAAGAAGTAGGAGTGGATGGGTAGGGGAGCAGGGTGGGGGGAGGGTATAGGGGACTTTTGGGATAGCATTTGAAATGTAAATGAAGAAAATACCTAATAAAAATGGCAAAAGAAAAAATTTTATATCACATCTCAGAGACATTTTTACATTGTGTTTATTTCTATGCTTCACACTAGCAAATACATAGAATAAGCCCAAACATCTTTCAATAGATGAATTAATAATAAACACATGGCTTATATATGCAATAAAATTTTATTCAGTGTAAAGGAAAATGAAATCATGAAATGTGCAGGAAAATGGATGAAACTTGAAAATACTTTGTTTTAAATAAGGTAAACCAGGCTCAGATAGATGAACACGTTTTCTCTCTCATATGCAGATCTGAGTTTATAATTTTAGTATGGTCATTATTACATGGAACTGAGCATGAAAAACACAGGAAATTGAAAAGGGGTCCATGAGAGGTGAAAGAGGCTTTATGGGGTTGGATATGAGAAGAGTAATGGAAAAGGATGTGGTATGAAAGTAGAAAGGGGATACAGGAGGCAGCAAGTACCACAAACAGGAGAAGAAAGGTGATGGAAAGAAGCAAGGGTCAGGGAAGGGGCAACCAAAACCAAGTCCATATGAAACTGTCATACAGTACCTGTTACTTTGGATGCCACTAAAATGATAAAATGGAATAAAACGGAAATCATTTAACAGGAAATAATATTACAAAAGTTCAAATGCAAGTTATTTATACAATCTTTTCTTTTTAAATTGAAAATATATTGTTTTTTTATAAAAATTATCTTCATTATGGTTCTCCTCTCCTCACTCCTTCTAGACTGCCACCCAGTACTCCCACACACACAAACACACAACCATCCTTACTCTCTAAGAAAACAAACAGGCATCTAAAATTAATAAAGTTGAAGAAAGGAAAACACAAAAGCCACACCTGAATAAGATAAAACAAACAGGGGAAAACAGCAATAAAAAGCCCAAACAAGAACAACAAAATAGCCAAAGGGGAGGGAATCAAAATAGAACAAGAAACCCATATAGACAGAGACACACATACTGGCCAACACAACGTCCCATAAAAAGGACAAAATTGGAAACCATAATACATAAGCCAAAGACATGAAGAGTAAGAAAATACATGCCCAGTTAAAGCATTATGAAGAAAATCTCCAAAAATACTCCTGAGTTTGTTTTGTTTAGCCTATCTGCTTCTGGGGGGGCTGGCCTTAAGAGTAGTTTATATACCGAATTGGAGAAAAGTACTTGTTTTTGTTTGTTTGTTTGTTTGTTTTTGCAAGTGTTAAGATAGTTTCTGGATTAGGGAAGGGGGATTGTCTCAACTTCTCCTCTCAGCACCGGGAACCCATGTGACCTAGTCTTGTGCAATTCCTGAGCAAGGTGCCAAGGTCTCTGTGAGTTCATATATGCATCAGTTCTGCTGCGACTGGAAGGCCTGACTTCCTGAGTTTTTCCTATCCTCTTTGGCTCTTAAGATCTTTCTGCCTCCTATTCCACGGGGTTTTTGAGCAGCAAGTGGAGGGAATTGATGGAGAGATCCCATTTAGGACTGAGCATTTTAAGGTCTCTCAATTGCAAATTGCTCAACTGTAGATCTCTGTATTTATTTCCACTGTCTGCAGGAGGAAGCTACTCTGATGATGGATGGGTAAGATATTGACAAAGCAAGTGTAGCAGAAGGTCGTTGGACTCATTTTGTTGCTAGGAACCTTTAGAGCAGAAGTACTTGCTCAGTAGTATTTGGTGTTCCTCTAGGTCTCTGGCCTATAGAGTCTTGAGATATTGGCCCTTGAGCCATGTTGGGGCTGGGTTCCATCTCTTGATATTGCTTCTTTACTTCCACATGTTTTGCATCATTATTGTACCAGCACATCTTGCATGCAGACCACCATAGTAGACTTAATTGCTTGTAGTTGGGTTGTTGCTTGCCTTTGCCCTTTGGTAGTATGCTGAGAATCTACCAGTACCCTCAACACTTATAGGTAGGGCGAAGGCTCTAGTTAGGCACCGAAGTGATTTCTCCATGTTAAATGAGTTATATAGGTGTTGTCTTCAGTGAAAGGACCTTACCATCAGTCTGTGGAAAACAGTCAATACCCTTGTCAGTATCCTGGGTGGAAAAGGGATTCCCAAAAGACCCCATTTGGCCAGTATCTCAAATTCGTTTTGTTTTGTTTTGTTTTTTGAGACAGGGTTTCTCTGTATAGCCCTGGCTGCCCTGGAACTTACTTTGTAGACCAGGCTGGCCTTGAACTCAGAAATCTGCCTGCCTCTGCCTCCTGAGTGCTGGGATGAAAGGCGTGCACCACCACACCCGGCCAGTATCTCAAGTTCTATTTCCCTTATCAAGGGTGATCTAATTTTCCTCCCAGTTCTTAATTCTACACTTAACCTCTGTAGTTACATAGACTGTAGTCTGCTTACTGAAGAATTAACACCTAACACCAACATATAAATTAATACATACCACATTTGTCTTTTTAAGTCTGGACGATGTCACACTGAATGATTTATTTTCTAGATCCATTCATTTATCTGTGGATTTTATGATTTCATTTTACATAATAGCTGAGTAATATTCCACTGTGTAAATGAATTACATTTATTTTTCATCTATCCACTGACAGACATCTAGTTTGTTTTTAATTTGTGGAAATTATGAATAGAGCAGCTATGAATATGGTTGAACAAATATCTCTGTGATAGAATCTAGTGTTCTTTGGGTATATGCCTAAGAGTGGTACCACTGAATCTTGAAGTAGATCTATTCCCAAATTCCTAAGAACCACTACACTGATTTCCATAGTGGTCTTCAAATTTGTACTTCCATTAACCATGGATGAGTGTTCCTCTCATCCTACTTTGTCACCAGCATGAGCTGTTGTTCATTTTATTGATCTGGCCATTCTGACTGGTATAAGATGAAATCTCAAAGTGCTTTTGATTTGCATTTCCCTGATGGCTAAGGATGTTAAGTACTTCTTTAAGTGTTTCTCAGACATTTGTGTGTTCCCAATTGAGAATACTCTGTTAAGATCTGTATTCCACTGGGCTATTTGTTTTCTTGACATCCAATGTTTTGAGCATTAACATATTTTAGATACTAACCCATTATGGGATGTCTCGTTAGTGAAACTCTTTTTCCACTGGTCAGCTGCTACTCTGTCCGACTGGCGTGTCCTTTGCCTCATAGAAGCTTTTCAGTGCTATGAGGTAACGCTTATTGATTGTTGATCTTACTGCCCTTGCTAATGGCGTACTGTTCAAAAACAAGTCTTTTTCTGGTCCAATTTGTTCAACTATTTTTTACTGTGTTAATGCTACTAATCCATAAACATGAGAGATCTTTCCATTTTCCTATGCCTTCTTCAATTTTGTTCCTCAGTGTCTTAAGGTTTTTATTATACATGTCTTTTACTTGCTTAGAGTTACCCCATGATATTTTGATATTTTTTTAGGCTAGTGTGAAAAAGATGGTTTCACTGATTTCTTTCTCAGTCCATTTCTCATTTGAATAGAGGAAGGCTACTGAGTTTTGTGTATTAATGTTGCATCCTGCTACTTTGCTGAAAGTATTTGTCAGCGATAGGAGTTCCCTGCTGGAAATTTTAAGGTCACTTATGTATATTATCATATCATGTGGAAACATATACTTTGACTACTTCCCTTCCTATTTGTGTCTCTTAGATCTAACACAGTTGTTTGATTGCTCTATCTGACTTCAAATCCTGTATTGACTGAGTATAGAGGGAATGGGCAAACCTTGCCTTGTTCCTTATCTTAGTGGGAATACATTGTGTCTCTTTGCATTTAGGTTGATGTTGGCTATGGACTTGATGTTATTTGCCTTTATTATATTGAAGTATGCACCTTGTATACAGGACTTTTATCATGAAGTGATGTTGCAGTTTTTCAAAGGCATTTCTGCATCTAATGAGATGATCAGCTGGATTTTGTCATAGTGGATTGCTTTCATCCTTGTTTCTTTGGGATGAAGTCTACTTGATCATGGTAAATGATCTTTTTGATGTGTTCTTGGATTTAGTTTGCAAGTATTTTATTGACAAATTTTGAATCTATGTTCATAAGGGAAATTGGTCTGTAATTCTCTTTCTTTGCTCATTTTTATGTGGTATAAGTATCAGGATAATTGTTTTGGAGAAAGAATTGGGCAGTGTTCCTTTTGTTTCTATTTTATGGACTAATTTGAGGAGTATTGTCACTCATTCTTTGAAAGTTTGGTAGAATTCTGTGCTGAAACCATCTAACCCTGGGCTGGTTTTGGTTAAGAGACTTATAGTTGCAATAAGAGCACTAGAGGTTAAAGGTCTGTTTAAATTGCTTATCTGAACTTGATTTAACATCAAGTGAAATATATATATATATATACATATTTTTCAAATTTGGTGGAGTATAGGTTTATAAAGTATGCCCATATGATATTCTGGATTTCCTCAGTGTCTGTTATGTACCCTGCTTGTCTCTAATTAGATTAATTTGGATGTTTTCGTCTGCTTTCAGTTCATCTGAATAAAGGCTTGTCAATCTTATTGATTTTCTCAAAGAACAAGCTCTGTTTCATTGACTCTTTGTAGTGTTTGTTGTTTGTTTTTATTTCATTGGTTTTTAAGAGCCCTGAGTTTTATTATTTTTCACCATCTAATTCTTGTGGGTGTTATTTATTCTTTTTGTTCTAGAGCTTTCAAGTTTGCTGTTAAGTAACTCATATGAAATCTCTCCATTTATTCTTTATTGTGTCCCAAGTGTTTTCACTTTCGTTCAATTCTGAAAGTTAAAATTTCTTGCTTAGGTTTTGTCTTTACCCTTTCTTCATTCAGTAGTGTGTTATTCAGTTTCTAAGAGTTTATAAGCTTACTGTTGTTTCTGTTGTTGATATCCAACTTTAATTCTTGGTAGTTAGATAGGATGCAGGGTACCATTTCAATTTTCTTGTATCTGTTGAGACTGGCCTTGATTCCAATACAGGTTTCTGTCCTCACTCCATCTTTTTGTCTCATTAGCTAACAACTGAGGCAGAATCTCCCTGCAAATATATTTAATCTTTTCAAATCAGTGATGCCTCCTAAATTCTGTTTTTCTGGTCTTCAAATCATATGCAATGTTTTAGAATATATAAGAAAATCTAAAAACTGACTAGCAAAGAAGAAAAAAATATCATGTCAAATAAGGAATAATTCTAAACAGTTTTCTTAAAAGAAGATGTACAAATGATCATCTAGTGCATCAGAAATGTTCAACATCAAGGAAATATAAGCCAAAAATCACAATGGAATATTACCACACACCATTAAGAATGATTATTATGAAAAACACTGAGTATGGCAACTATTGGTAAAAGAGTGGAAAAAGAGAAAATTTGCACACAGTGGGTAGACATCTG
This sequence comes from Mus pahari, assembly GCF_900095145.1. Lineage (NCBI taxonomy): Eukaryota > Metazoa > Chordata > Mammalia > Rodentia > Muridae > Mus > Mus pahari. Next base: position 3,711,924 of record NC_034594.1, on the reverse strand, counting down.
AATTAGGACTGCCATTAGAGAAAACAGGCGTGTCTGGTATTCTCCATAGTTTCTGAGGTTTAACCACGTTTAGCATCTTACAACCATTCGGTCTTCCATCTTCCAGGGACCCAGTGCCTCTGGCCTCTGCAGAGAGCAGAACTCACAAGCCCACCTTCACACACACATATAATTGAAAAAATAATAAAAACAAGTTTAAAAATAAAGTTCCCTAACACAAACAAATGATAAATATTTATTGAAAGGAAAAGAATGATTACCCCAATTTCATATTAAAGTTTTATTCAGGCTCACACATACAGGTATTCATCTTCTACTTTGGAATTCTGCAGAGGTGAACAGAGATTCAAATCTAAATTATTCTTCTACATGCCTTTATTATTCTTATCAACAAGATGAGATGTGACTTTAAAACTGCATATATCTATTGTGTTGATATATATATATATATATATATATATATATATATATATATATATATATATATATATATATATATACCTATATATGGTGTTGATTTTTTCTTTTCTTATTTCATTCATTAAACTGTGGATGCTTTTTCTCTTCATATGTTTCATAAGAAATAAATCTAAAATATTTGTCTCCTTTAATCCCTACAGTTTAGTGTGGAGGGAAATCTTGGTAGTCATATTTTCAGCTTGTCTTGATTTAATAAGATGTGTTGTAAGATACTATGGACCTATTTTTCCTAATTTAATATTCTTCCTAATTTAATGAGCAATTGCTCATAAATCCCCTAAAAACAATCTTTTTTTCAGTTTAGCATTTTAAAAGTTATGCAAATGATTTTGTATTTTCATGCAAAGGTTTACTGTTAAGCATATTTTAACACTTATTATTAATGCACTTGTAATTTTTTATAAAATAATTACCTTTCCAATAAGTTTTTTCAGAGAATTAACAACATTTAACCCAGCTGGGAGCACTAACTAGTTAGAATTTTAAGATACAAATTAATTTATTGATTTTCTTCTTTGAAGATATTCCATACATCTCACCAGAATTAGGTAGGCTACTCAACTGATTGAACTTTTTTCCTTATTTTGAGCAATATATTATACTTTTCTTAATACACATCCAGTCTATTTTTCATTAAATTTAACTCTAAAGATTTTCTCTTCTTTAAGCTGTCTCATGAGGAGATGTTTCTCAAAAGGATAACGACTGGTTCCCATTTACGAGTGACACTGCTGTGTGAAGTGACCCTCATGAGGCAGAGTTCCTGAGAAGCAGGGACCACTGCCTTTTTATGAATCAGAGGTTACTGGGGGACAAGGTCTCTGAGCTTCCTTGTGGCAGAGCTCTTTGAATTAGTGTTGGAAAAATCTCAGAAGTATGGTGAACTACTCTCTAAAGAGTAAGAACATCCTGAGAAGGCTGGAATGTCTTACAGTTGCTTCTCTGTGATGCTTTAAACAATTTGCAGAACTATCATCCACAACCTAGTTTTCTGCCAATAGATTAGTTTCCTTGTCTGTTGCCTTAATTAAACACCAAGAACACAAGTACCTTGGGTAAGGAAAGGGTTTATTCGTCTTACACAGACCTGTTTATCTCAGTCCAACACTGAGGCAAGTCCGTATAGTGACTCAAGGCAGGAACCTGGAGGCAGGAACTAAAACGGAGGCTATGGAGGAGTGCTGCTTACTCACCTGCTCCACTAGGCCTGCTCTACATGCTGTCGTACACCTTTTAGGACCACTTTCCATGGTTTGGTGTTACAAAGAGTTGACTGACCTCTTCTTCATCAATCATTAATGAATATTTTTAAAAATTGTCTCCCAGATTTATCTGAAGTCTTGTCTCAGAAAGTTTTTCTTTCTCTTTTCTTTTTTTTCCCCACCGAATGCTGCTCCACCTCCCAGATTTTCCCTCACCGATTCTCCCTTTCCCCCTCTTCCCTCTCCCCTTCCCTCTGAGAGGGAATATCCCTCTGCCAATATCCTGGCACATCAAGTCTCTGCCAGATTAGGCAAATCCTCTCCTACTGAGGCCAGACAGAGCAGCCATGAAGATTGAGCTGTCTGCTACAAATGTGCCTGTGTTTATTCTTGGGTTGGTGGCTCAGATTCTGAAAAATCTCAGGGGACCAGGTTTGTTGACTCTCTTGGCCTAACTCTGGAGTTTCCAGCTCCTGGGCCTTTGATCCCACCCCAAGCTCCTCCATAGGTACCCCACCCTTTGTCTATTGTTTAGCGGTGGTTATCTGCTTCTACTTCCATACACTGCTGGTTATAGCTACTCAGATCAAGTTATACTAGGCTCCTGTGTGCAAGGATAACAGAGTATCATGTGTAATATCAGGGACTAGTGTATGCCCATGGGACAGGTTTCAAGTTGGGCTGGTTACTGGTTGGCCTTTCCTTCAGTCTCTTTCCCTGCATTTCTTTTAGACAGAACAAAATTTTGGGTTGAAAGTTTAATGGGTGGGTTGATATCCCTATCCTTCCATTGAGGGTCCTGCCTGGCTACAGGAGGTGGCCTCTATAGGTCAAATGTTTCCAATCTTACGCATCTCGGCTAAGGTCACCTGCATTCGCTCCTGGGAGCCTCCTCTATCCCAGGAGGGACCTTTGCCGAATTGGGTCAAACTGACAAAACTAATGAGCAAAAGCAGAGAATAGCATTTATAAGATGCCATAAATTTTTCTCTTTGAGGCAAGTAATTATGCTACTGAAACAATTGATCATATAAATATTTAATTATTTAATGTGTTACTTGACCATTCACTGTGTATTTTATGACAGACTATGGGAACTCATTCAACTATGGAATGATCAATAATTGAATGAGGCTCCTTTTAGCTACTGCAATCATGAGTGAATAAGTTAATGAATAAATAATACAGAATTCTTACTCATAAATAGGTAGATCACTTTGGAGGTATTTGGTTATGGAAAAATAGAACTTCCAGCAGCTATCTTTCACACGTGAAAGAAACAGCTAACGTTAACTTACATTTTAAACATACTTTAGGACCATATGGGAAAAAACATGCAGTTCTCATTGTTCTACAATTTAAAGAGAATTGTCATGCTATGCAATAGAGCAGGCAGCTGTGTATCTGTTTAGGGTCTGTACCCAGGTGAATAGGCCCCTTTCCAGTCCACTTTTGTCAGTTCCTATTAAAGTAAGGTAATTGTGACCTCTCAAATGTCTCATATTGTATAGGGAGAAAATAAAACTGAATTGATTGCAATGTTTTCTTCTCTAGAGAACGTGAGCGGAGAGACTCTGGAGTCAGGCAGCAGACAGAAGGAAAGAATGTCAAGCCTCTTCCCTTGCTTCTCTCCTGGGGCTCTGGGAGTGCCTAGCAAGACTCTACCCATCAGTCAGGGGTTAGACTGATTCTTATCATGGGCTAGACCATGGAGGGAAGAGCACCCATCTAATTATTCTAACTAGAATATCATATGCATATTGTGAAGATTGTTGTCCTAGGATCCTAGTTACACACAGACCTTCCAAATGACCTCCTTTTCTTACTACTGTCATCTCCATTGTCATCGGAATTTCAAGGGAAGCTGCCTGTTCTTTTTTTAAATCAATGCATATGCTAATGTATACATGCACATATACACCTCAAGCTGGAGACTGACCTAACTCACACTGCCTTGCAGAGGCATGGATTTTTGTCCCCATTTTACCATTCCCATTGACATCTTTGCATATCAGTTACACATCAATTCATTTCAAAAATTCAATCTTGAATAGTCCCTGCACCTTCTCTGTGCTTTCAGCCATAAAGCCACTGCTTATTTCAATGCTTGTACTGACCTAAATGCCTTTAGGTCACCGGGGAAGCTCAGATCAGGGCTACTTCTCCTTTTCTTGGTATAAAATGTATCAATAAAGTGAAAGAAGAGTCCCTTTAGTCATTATGGTCCAACTGAAGGTGGAGGAGCACACCAAAATACGGTAGACAGGATTATTAGGATAGGCTGCAGACATCAGAAACATGCTCTCTCTCTCCAACCTGTCCTCAAGGGTATATGTGTGCGGTCAGAATAAAGAGTCTCTTTGGATGGAAAATTGCTATGAATCTAGGTCCAACTCAACAAAATTAATATGAATCAAATAAAATAATTGTGTCCAGGTATTTATATATTTATTTATTTCCCCCTTAACCATCACTAACATGATATCACAGTAAAACACTGTGTATAATCCTCAGTCTTGTGAGATAACAATAACCCATCATTATGGATGATTTTCATGGCTTATTTTACAATTCACTTTTTTTTCATTTATTTTTTTATTATTATTATTTTCTTTATTTACATTTCAAATGCTATCCCGAAAGTTCCCTATACTCCCCCGCCCCTGCTCCCCTACCCACCCACTCCCACTACTTGGCCCAGGCCTTCCCTTGTGCTAGGTCATATAAAGTTTGCAAGACCAAGGGGCCTCTCTTCCCAGTGATGGCAGATTAGGCCATCTTCTGCTACATATGCAGCTAGAGACACAAGCTCAGGGGGTACTGGTTAGTTCATATTGTTGTTCCACCTACAGGGTTGCAGCCACCTTCAGGTCCTTGGGTACTTTCTCTAGCTCCTCCATTGGGGACCCTGTGTTCCATCATACAGGGCCACCAGCCCAGGGCTGGCATTGCCATAGTGAGTAGGGCCTATACACATCAATCACCAATCAAGAAAATACACCTATAGGCTTGCCCACATGCCAGTCTCATGAGGGAATTTCCTAAATTGAGCATTTCTCTCCCAAAATGACTTCAGCTTGTGATAAGAACAAAAACTATTCAGCATATGGAGATGAGGCATTCTATACTGGCTAGGATTGTTCTATCTTAGATGTGCATAGAGAAATATAGAAGGACCAGAGCTATATAGCCTGGTGAGGAGCAAGAACCCAAGAACCTTGGCAGGTATCCTGAAAAAGCATGGTGTAGAAAAAAAAAGTGACAAAGGAATTTATAATTTCAACCTTTTAAAAAAGATGTAGTAATTATTCCCTTACCATGTGTGCTATATGGCAAGGAAAAACAATTTGTTCATGTCAGTCAATATATGTTTTGAACATTGATTTTCATTTCACACAAGGAATACACATGGAGTTAAGGCAATGGTGTGCTGGTCTTCTCACATGTTTTCTTAGCTCTATAAACAACAGATCAATCACCCTCTTGGAGAATTCAACGGAAGGTCGGTATCTCCCAGCTTAAACAATTGGCTTCTACTCTAGGAACTGAGCCCAAGACCCCAAAAGCAGTCTTTGCAATGATCTCAGCTGTCTCTCCCGCATCCGTGCCTGGTGCCCTAAATGGTAACAAGCCTACAAAACCAAAAGACTCCTTCTGCTCCCCCACTACTTTCTTTCCCTCCAATGAATTTGCCTGTTTCTAAGGAGACATAGTCTATCTACCTGGGTTAAGAAAAGAAATTCCTCCATATGTTACCAGTTCAAGTTCAGCCCTGGGAGCCAGGCTAAGACAGCAGGAAAAAAAAAAAAATCAGTGTTCCTAGTAATTACTTTTATTTTGTCTGCACTTATTTATTTCTGTTAATGAACTGAGTTAATGACTGTGTATAAAGGCAAAATGATGAACGTGAACATATTGCCTCAAAAATAGGAGTTTATCTTCCTAACAGTCAGGCACCACAACTTCACTGTGGGTGTTGTTTGGCAAAGAACAGATTAGAGTTTGTTTCAGTAGATGTGACAGTTGATAGTAGCTAGGAAATATTTAAGAAGGAGAATTTCAAGTTCCCTGATAACTTTTCCCTTGCATTCCCCCGAGCCTCTTGGGAAGGATATAATGGTGATTATGAAGAGGAAGCTATTAGCAAGCAGGATATTTAAAGCGAACAGATTGAAATATGGCTTCTTAGGAGAATTGATTACTAATCGCCTTGAAGTTAAAGTGACATTCACTGCATTTCAGATGTTACTTCTGAAAAGGAAGCTTCTCTTCCACTTCACATAGAAGAGATCTTACAATCACTTTGTTCATGTAAGCAGCGCTGCTTCAAAGAATCGGACAGGCTTAGGGCTCAAAATGTTCTCCTCTTGCAATGGGAATACGAAAGGTTGGGAGGAGAAAGCTCAGTCTCCCAGTCTAAGTGTTTTTCAGGCTTGGAACAATTTCTTATTATTCCATTTTGTTCTTTACCAAGGATCACTCACGTATCACCTTCTCTTAATTCCCAAGGGGTGTGTTATTTTTTTCTTCAGTTTCCAGTTCTCCAGCCCCTGTCAGACAGAAGTGTCATTTACACAGTTACTGCTTTCTTTCCTGCAGGGGTAGAGAACTCTAAAATCATTTCATTGTACTCGGTGGTAAGGTTGTCTCAAATTACAGTGAACTGCAGTTCATAAAAGTTAAGCCATTAAGGTTGGAGGCATGCCTCAATTGGTGGAACACTTGCCTACAATCCACCAGGCCCCAAATTTCATTCCTGTCGCTTCATAAACTAGATGTGGCAATGTACACTTCTAATCCTGTCACCTCGGAAGTGGAGAAAGGAGGATCAGGATCAGGAGTTTGACGCCAACTTGTATAGCATGTTCAAGCCAAGCCTGGCTACATGAGGATTTATAAGAAAAAGAAAAAAAGAAGAAAAAGAAAAAGAAAAAGAAAAAGAAGAAAAAGAAAAAGAAAAAGAAAAAGAAATCAAGCCACTGTTAAAAATATACATCCTATAATCCTATGTAGCTTTTCATCACATAAATGTTAACTTCATTCTTATTCCATTTCTGTGAATGTAGCATTCACTCATGCGTGTGTGCATTCTCTCCGCCCCGGTGTGTGTGTGTGTGTGTGTGTGTGTGTGTGTGTGTGCGCGCGCGCACGTGAGTACATGCTTGCACATAGGTGGACTCGTACATGGAAGCCCTAGTTTGATTTGGGGAATCATTCTTGATCTTTTTTTCTTCCCTAGTTACTAAGGCATGTCTCTTCATCAAAGCAGGCAGGTCTGGGGAGACAGCTTGCTCTGGGGATCCTGCCTCCAGCTTCCAAGACTGGAATTACAGGTGGACACCCACATCTACCTGTTATTCATCTGACTTTTTAGGATCCAAAAATGATTCTCATCCTTACAAGCCATCTCCTTACTCTGCAAAGCTAACTTTATTCTTATAATACACTTTTCAAAATCTCTACTCCTAGTTAAGCTTGGTTACTCAAAGTCAAGTAATGTTTAGGTAACATTCCCCCCAGATTATCCCTTGGATTTCTGCCTTCCCTTTAATTATAACTACGTAAATCAACTGTGTCCCTCTTGGAGGATGCCTGCACACTTCCAGTAACCATTCCTCACAGTGAGTCAGGACGGTTCTTCTGAAACAGAACATTGTTCCTGGCTTTGCCTACTTAAACTTGGCAGAGGAAAACTAATCCACCTTCTGTGTGAGACAGCACAGAGATGCCACTCACTGTGACTCCCTCTCTCTTTGCTCTGCATTGAAACACTCCATACCCCTTCCGTACACAACGTTTATGTTTTCTAGATCACTAGTTATGTCAAACAGCTTCCAAAAGGCTTTCCAGAATCCTTTAAATACCATAAAATGAAAGGCACGTGGTGGATTCTAATCAATAGAAAAACCCGTTTGACCACTTGGACTCTCTCTGCAAACCCAGCTTAAGCCACAGGAGTTCTCTTGACAGATGTGTCTGCTCCTAACTCATAACAACCTAACCAAATAACAGTATGCAAGAGTTGCACAATACAACTCTTAAACTCAAACAAACAACTGTGAATTCAGACCTCTTACATTTTCTCATATCTTTATCATAACATTCTGGCTTCTTTCTGTTTTGTTTTGTTCTGGGTCACTGTCTAATTATGTTTCCCAGAGTGGTCTTGAACTCATAGACATATGCTGTTGCCTCCAGCCTTTAGATAATCTGAAGAGTACAGCTTTGTACTACAGCACCCAGATATGACTTCTGCTTTGTTACCCAACATAGCAATCATCTTCTCATGATGTAAAAAATAAATCATTGTATCTGATTGATCTACCACTGATGGTTTCCTGTTTGCTGTTGAGTAGGGTAGTCTTTAGACATGGCTCTACATAAATCCACTCATCCTGACTTCAATTCATCAATCTTTCCTTTTGCCCTCTGAATACTACCAGTGTAGCCCAACTGCTATAGCCTAATTTCATAAGCAACCAGTGCTTTTAGCAGTTTCCTTTAACATGGGAAGAAATGGAAAACACTTTCAATGACTTACTGTGTTTTTCAACAGACACATCATCAGTTTACCCAAGTAAACAAAGCCAGGCAGATTAACACAATGATGTTTTTGCACCAGCAAGTTGGCTCAGTGGATAAAGGCTCAGTGCCCAGCAAATCTGGCAACCTGAATTTAATTCCAGGAATCTAAAGGAATGTTAAAAGAGAGAGAGAGCTGACTCCACAAACATGTCCTCTGACCTCCACACAAAAGTAATGGCGTATGCATGCCTTCTACCTTTCATACACACACATGCACACGCTCACACATGCACACACACACATGCACACACACACACACACACACACACACCAATGCTTAGTAAATTTTTGCAAAAACAAAATTAATATTATTTTATATATGGCAGCATGGTTGCACTTATGATTCCTGTTTTAGTGCAGTTTTTGCCATAGTATATTTTGTACATATACCTTCCTTCCTACTCTCTATTCTAATAAGGAGGAAAATAACGGTGTTTGACTATGAGGTAAATTCTGTGTGACATAAGGGAGTAATGTTAGAATCCATAAGTTAAATTTTAAGGGAAAGTATTCTGACTCACTGTGAGGAACAATCCCAGATCTTATGAGGATAGAACCCTGAATGGAGTCAAGAGTTATAATACATATGAAAGACATTGGGAGGCTGGAGATATAGCCTTATGGTGGAACACATGCCTAAAGCAGTGGATTTCATCCCCAACAACACCAACATGAGCGAATAAAGAAGTAAATATATTGCTAACGTTGTAAGGATTCAAGCTCTTAGTGTTTTTTGTTTTTGTTTTTGTTTAAGATTTATTTCTTTGTTTTATGTGTATGAGTCCACTGATAGTGTCTTCAGACACACCAGAAGAGGGCATGGGATTCCATTGCAGATGGTTGTGAGCAACTATATGATTCCTGGAAATTGAACTCAGATCTCTGAAGAGCAGCAGTGCTCTTAATCACTGAAGCCCTAGTATGTAATTACTTATGCTTAAAGGCCACAGGTCACAGTGAGCATGGTTTTGCATGCTTGTAACCCCAGGACTTGGTCAGGAAGCTGAAGCAGCACCATGAGTGTGAGGCCTGTCTGAGCTACAGAGCAAGACATAATTAAAGAAAAAAGTGTCACCACGCTATTTCAGAAAAGGAACATGAACTGTACATCCTCCTTAACGATCTCCATTATCTTCATGAGATGAAGTTTAGGTCAGCAACATGCTTTTCAGGTGTCTTGGGAGTATCCAGAGCTTGCTGTGGTGGGAGAGCTGGGTTCTGATGGTGTCAAAGTATATTGGAGATCTGCTGCAACCCAAGGACATAGGAGGAAAGCCCCAGATAGACACACCCAGGACAGCTAACCCCAGAGATAACCACATAGTGAGAAGCAAGCCCAAGATCATAAGCAACAGAAACCAATACACTTTGAAACCATATTCATTACTCTTAAATGATGAAAATTTCATCAGACCATAATGGCTTAGTGAAGAAGTTCACTGGGGAGATTGAACAGGAGGATCAATTTGATATGGAAGGCAGCCTTGATACACAAAGAACTGAAAACATGTCAGGTTACAAAGTATGATCTTGTCTAACAGCAGCAGCAGCAGCAAGCAACAGCAACAACAACAAATCTATGATGTTGAGGATATTTTTGTATACTGTGTATTTGAATGCTGATTTCGTACGGAGAGATCTGGGTGCCCTTCAAACTTTGGTGTCATCATTACCAAGTACCGTTTGACTCGGTATTTTGTGAGACATTGCTTTCCATCTCTTCTAACTGGTTAACAGAACCTGGTCATTCTATAGCTAGGGAGAAGAGTTAAGACGAGACTTCTGATTCCAGTGTGGGGGTCCAGGGTAGAGTGAATCCAGAGACTGTGAAAGAGTGGCCATGGACGTGTGACCATGATGGCATCCCCATGAGGACAGATGAAATAGGAGGGCTGGGCGAAACTAAAATGGCAGGTAACAGGGTACGTGGCTGGGTAGTAGGCAGCATAGTTGTCTAAGAATAGATGCATTTCTCTCCAGCTATAGTGGTTGAAGTTTAATAATAAATATTATAGGTCTCTGTGTCAGTATTCGGGTACAAGGGAGGGAACAGAAAAGCCTTGCACTTTTACACTACAGCAGGCATAAGCATTTTACTGAATTAATTGTATATAGTCATTTCACTTAAGTTATTAATTTTACTAATTAAATGCTGACATACAAATTAAAACTTCATGTTAAAAATGGCTGTTCACTCCCTAAACTGAAGGAATAAACACTGATGTCTGATATTTTAGCATCCTTTACATCTTATCAAGGAAATGGCCAAGTTCTTGTACAGGCATGTACAACCAACACAGAAATCAGAGCCACCTCTATGAGACTGGATTCTGTGAAAGGAAGTTCTTCAGTGAGAAATTAACTATTGCCTAGACCTACTTCAGTGTACTAACAATAATTGATTGCTTTTAGTCCTTTCTAGAAAGAATTTTAAAAGTTAGCTTCAGTTTAAAATCTGACTGTTTTAGTAAAGAACACAAAGTTTGGCTTCCGTTTATTTAAATAATTTAAAACATTTTAATTGAAATCAAAATGCCACAAAGATTTCAAAAGCAAAACTCAAGATGCAATTATCTACAGGAACAATAATAACATCACCATCACCACCAAGCATTGTAGTAATAAAGGCATGAATGCCAGCTTTCATTATAGCTCATTGCCACATCTTGTCACCAAATTAAAATGTAATCGAGTTTTTAAAAATTGTCATGGCAACATCTGTTCTGAAGTAATAATATGTCAGAGCTGGGGTGTTTATGATTCTTTTCACCCAATGTAATTGAAACTAAATCATGCCATATCTATATCTAATTTACATCTATATCTAATCTATATTTATACATCTATATCTAATATCTCTGTCTCTATCTGTCATCTGTCTATTTATCTATCTGTCTATCTATCTATCTATCTATCTATCTATCTTCATCATCATCATCTATTTATCTATCTATCATCTGTCTATCTATCATCTATCTATCTATATCTATCATCTATCTGTATATCATCTATCTGTATATCATCTATCTATCTATCTCTCATCTATCTATCTATCTTCATCATCATCATCATCTATTTATCTATCATCTGTCTATTTATCTATCATCTAACTATCTATCATCTATCTATCTATCTATCATCTATCTGTCTATCATCTATCTGTCTATCATCTATCTGTCTATCATCTATCTGTCTATCATCTATCTAGCTATCTCTCATCTAGCTATCTATTTATCTATCATCTGTCTATCTATCTTTCTATCTATCATCTATTTATATATCTACAATCTATCTATTTATCACCTATCTGTCATCTATCTCTCTATCATCTATCTATATTTATCTATCATATGTCTTTCTTTCTATCTATCATCTATCTATCTATCTATCTATCTATCTATCTATCTATCTATCTATCTATCATCTATCTATTTATCTATCATCTGTCTATTTATCTATCATCTATCTATTTATCTATCATCTATCTATTTATCATCTATCTGTCATCTATCTATCATCTATCTATCTATCTATCTATCATCTATCTATCTATCTATCTATCTATCTATCATCTATCTGTCTATCTGTCTATCTATCATCTATATGGAGTTGCTTACAGGAAATTTTAAGAAGAACCTTATATTGTAGAACCTTAGGACAATCCTAGCAAATGTAACAAGGAGAGATTCAAGGGTTTGCATCAAATGATTTGTTTAAAATGTGATTTTTCAAATGTATAGTGTTGCATCATGGTAAAGATTTTGAAAAGTCATCCTAGACTCAACTCTATATGCCCAGCGAAGACAGTGGTAAATTTAAAAAGAGGGGAAGCCATCCTTTGTTATGGAGCTTTAGAGGAAAGTTTTCATAAACCAAGGTTACCAAACTCTGTAATGCTATTCTATTACTATTCTATGTATTACTATTCAAGCTTTAAAAAAAAGTATCTCCTATTAGTGGCAGAGAAGAGATGACTCAGTGGTTAAAAATACTTGCTGTTCTTCCAGTGGATATGAGTTTGATTTCCAGTACCCATACTAGGCATCTCACAGACACATGGAACTCTAGTTCTAGAAGAACTGATACCTTCCATGAGAAACTGTATTTATATATACATACCCCTACACAGACACACAAACACACAATCAATAACAAAAATAAGTTAATCCCTTTCTGAATGAGCGGAAATTGTAGTTCTCATTCAGTAAAATTTGTGTTTGGTGATCCTGGAACCCATAGAAAGAATTTTAACTAATGCATAATGAGGTACTTGAAGGACCTTAGGTCATGTACATGCGCACACTGTCGCGCTTTTCAGACACACCAGGAGAGGGCATCGAATCCCAATACAGATGGTTCTGATCCACCACATGGTTGCTGGGAGTTAAACTCAGTACCTCTGGAAGAGCAGACAGTGCTCTTAATCACTGAGCCATCTCTCCAGCCGGACCTTAGGTCATTAGACCTATCATTTTCTTAAATTCACATTCAGTAGCGATCCCAAAAAGAAATAGGAAAACTGGGTTTTCACAACTTTAAAAGGAAAAGCACTTATTGGCTTGTACAAGGGAAGTATGTGTGCTGTAGCACGTGAGCATAGGCCAGAGGACACCTTGCTGCTACAGCTTGCATGGGGGGAGGGGGGTCAGAAGACAACCTCTGGATCATGTGGTATGAATTCAAACTAAATCATCAGTGGTTTATAATAGTTTAACTTCCCAAGTCACTTAAACTTTCAGATTTCTGTCTCCTCATTAGCTAAATGGAGAGAATTATTAGGCTGGTATGACAAACATTATACATTCCATTGCAGTATGATGAATGAGAGCTAGACAATCCTGAGTGTATATAAGTACTATGGAAAGTTTATTATTCATCCTTATCAGCACTATTCATCATTAGATCAATACTATGGAGTGTTTTTGTTTCTTTGTTTATTTGTTTGTTTTTTGTTTTCATATTTGTTTCTATTTTTCTTCCTAAGCAAGGAAGCTGGCTTCATGCCTTTCTATGTAATATGATGTTTCCATGGTACACAACATAGAAATGAAGAAGGATGAGAGATAAAATACGTTAAGCATCACTGAAGAACCCTTAAGCTAACAAGTAAATCAGCATCATTAATCAAACACTAACATGGCCTGGTTAACTGGTTCAAGGGTCTTGCTGCCAGTTCATCAACCACATGGGAGACAAGCTATAATGTTACACAATGTGTTCTTTTACTGTTCTTCACTACCATGCATGTCTCAGATAAACCTGGACACATGATCCCTGACCATGGTGGTGAAAAAGTGAATTGTCTACCCAGATCACTGAGCAAAGAAATGAGATTCTCTGGTCTCCTGTTCAGGTCTGCAAATACTGTTTTCAGCTTCAAAGTTGGGAACTTCACTTCTCACTACAAATGATTTTCCCAGAGACAGATTTTCATTTCCATGGTGTTTTTCAGTGGTTGACTTAGCTCAGTGAAATGGGCTCATTATATTTCTCTGAGGAATCTGCTATGCATGTAGGAAAGAATTTTAGTTTTCAAAGAAATATTACCAATTTCTTTTAATTTATTTTTGTGCATGTGTGTGTTGTGGGGTATGCATGTATTCATGTGTATGCAAATAGGTTTGTGAGTACACACACAATTAACACAGAGGTCATGTTTTCGACTATTCTCAATATTATCTATTGAGAAAAGTTCTCTCAATGAGCATGGAGCTCATCAATCTGGTAAGATTAGGTAGCCAAGTGAACCTGGGGATCCTCTTGTCTACACCTTCAAAGCAGTACGACTTTAGCTACATACTGCCATGTCTGTTTGTCTGTTTGTTTGTTTGTTGTTTTGTTCTTCTCATACGTGCTGAGAATCAGAACAATACTTACACATCAAACACATTGCCAACCAAACCATTTCCCCAAGCTATAAATTTGGATTTTAAAATTGATTTTCACTGAAAATGTTTGATAGTTGGAAATCATTTCACCTCCCTGAAAGAAGAAAGGGTTTGATTTGTATGCTAGCCATAGCTTTTCGCAGGTCCTAAATTGCTTCTAATAAAATCTCCCTTACTGCTGATCATTTGGATGAGGCTGACAATTTACCAATTATCCAGCCACAACCTTGCTTTAGTCAGCATCCTATACTACTATAGTATCTTGGCGAAGACTGTGAATTTCCTAAATAACCATGATTTGGCTGTATGCCTTTCAATTTACTTATTTGAGTGCAAACCATGACAATCATTTATTTTTTGCTCTGGTACCTTCAGCAATCTGTGCTTATAGTGCTATGTCTCCGTCAGGAAATTTTAACTACACAACAGTTGTCTATATAACGCCCCCATAAACCAAGTAAGGATGGGTTTGTTATGAAGTCAGACTGTGTTAGAGACATGTAAGAGCATTCACAAGTGCATTTATTAATACTTGATGCACTTCCAAAAGCAAGGCAAGAGGGAAGGATCTGTGGCGTGAGGAGCATATGGAGCAACTTTGTCCATCACTTTATTAAGACACATGTGTGTTTGTGTGTACATGTGTATATAAGTGTGTGCTCATGTGTGTTTATGTGTATGTATGTGTGTCTACTGTGTGTGTATATGTGTGCATGTGTGTACAAGTGTGTGTCTGTGTGTATGTATGTGTGTATATGTGTGTGTATGGTGTGTATCTGTATTTGAGTGTGTGTGTGACTGCACATATGTGTATTATATATGTGTGGGCTAATTATTCAATTTGTGTTAAATCTGAAGAATCTGCTCAGAGAAGAACTAGTGAATCAGAGTTAATGTTCAGTAACAGACTATTAAAATATCTATAAAGATGGTCTTGTTCAATCATAGAAGAAACTACAAATATTTTCTTACCACTAAGAATGGACAGGGGGATAGTGATTGTGTCCAGCCTCAGATAAAACCTTCCTGTTAAGGCCTGATGCTAGTTCCCATACCCTATTTACACTGAGAAATTTTGTAAAATAACAGAAAGTGCCGCTGTATCAGTCTCAGAAGAACAAGATACAAAAGCAAAGGTTTGTGAGCCATTTGGGCCTTGTGTTGGAACAGGGCAAGTGGGCCTGTGTCCGTCGTTACTTCACGGAACATGGCTGCCATAGGGAATGTACCTCTTTTAAATGTCTTCATTCTACCAGCTGCCCACAAGTTTAGTTTTCAAATCTGAGCATAAATACACACCATCAGCAAGTTCATCTCTGAAATATATTACCATATGAAAAGTTGCTTTCTGTCCGGGTATTTTTAGAAAACCTTCATTCCTTGGCAGCACCATATGGGATGACTCTTGCTTGATTTTTAAGCTCTGTGCATTTTCCCAGAACGTTACCCTTTAACAAATATATTGCAATTATTTTGATAGGATATGTGGCTACTTTTCAAGCTGCTGCATTAAACCAATTAATCATTTGAAAACCTTTCTGAATCTTTCCTTTTCACAAGTTGGAGACAGCTAGAAATCTGTCCATACCAGATGGAGAGGGAGGGGGAGGGCATATGCCCAGGTTTGTGGATGCCACCGTAACATCAATGAATGAAAGATTCCAAAAGATGGACCTAGGAGGTATGTGGTCAATGGCTAAATACTTGCCACTTGAGCATGAGGACCTGAAATGCTGGGTGGGTGTGACAGCTGGACTGCAATTCCAGTTTCAGAAAATGAAGACAGGGCATCTTAGTGCAAGCTTGCTCACAAGGCTAGAAGACAAGCCACATTGACTTGCCTTAGGCCTGACAGACCCTGCCTTATGAATGTAATGGAAAACCCATTAAAGAAAATTCTGTTCATGGCAAACATGGGCATCCGCATGCACGCATATCCATATGAACATCTTTTCATATACTTATAAACACCATCACACACACAGCAAAAATGAAACCACCACCATCACCAAGAACAACAAAATCAAAGAAGTTCTCAAAAGATTTAGTGAGGAAAGTTTGAATTCTCCAGTTGTTAGCACGTGTCATTTGGATATGGATAAACGGTGTGTCCCAGGTTACGGCCATGAAACAAGGGTTGGCAGTACAATCACACCAATAGCCCACACCAGTGTGACATCTCTCCCTCAGGTGAAGCGTGTGTGCTGGCTTATCATGGAACCCCACCATTGATCCTCTTGACCTCTGGTTCCACAACCACAAGCTAGAAAAATTCTGCTCCTCTGATTTTTATTTTGTAGCTTTCTTTCTCTCTTCCAGCACCATCCCTGCCTGCCACACTTGCCAAGGTATGAGAGATCCATCCTGTGTCCCCAGACTATCAGTCTTCTGTGGCTCTCCCTCTCACATTTCCACAGGCACATTGCTGACCTCTGACTCCATGAATGGAATCCTTCATGGGATAAAAGCCAGCTCATTCTATGTTCACCCTCAAGACCACTAGACTGAAGTAAGATCTGAGCCCTGCCCTAAGATCTATAGCATTAAGAAGGTGATTCTTCCTGGAAAAAAAAAATGTTCAACATCCTTAATCATCAGGGAAATGCAAATCAAAACAACTCTGAGATTTCACCTCACACCAGTCAGAATGGCTAAGATTAAAAATTCAGGTGACAGCAGATGCTGGTGAGGATGTGGAGAAAGAAGGACACTCCTCCACTGTTAGTGGGATTGCAAGCTGGTACAACCACTCTGGAAATCAGTCTGGCGGTTCCTCAGAAAATTGGACATAGTACTACCGGAAGATCCAGCAATTCCTCTCCTAGGCATATACCCAGAAGATGTTCCAACTGGCAATAAGGACACATGCTCCACTATGTTCATAGCAGCCTAATTTATAATAGCCAGAAGCTGGAAATAACCCAGATGTCCATCAACAGAGGAATGGATTCAGAAAATGTGGTACATTTACACAATGAAATACTACTTAGCTATTAAAAACAATTAATTCATGAAATTGTTAGGCAAATGGATGCATCTGGAGGATATCATCCTGAGTGAGGCAACCCAATCACAAAAGAACACACATGCTATGCACTCACTGATAAGCAGATATTAGCCCAGAAACTTAGAATATGCAAGACACAATTTGTAAAACACATGAAACTCAAGAAGAAGGAAGACCAAAGTCTGGATACTTCGTTCCTTCTTAGAATGGGGATCAAAATACCTATGGAAGGAGTTACAGAGACAAAGTTTGGAGCTAAGTTGAAAGGATGGACCATCCAAAGACTGCCCCAACCAGGGACCCATCCCATATACAACCACCAAACCCAGACACTATTCTATATGCTGACAGGACCCTGACATAGCTCTCTCTTGTGAGTCTATGCCAATGCTTGGTGAACACGGAAGTGGATGCTCACAGTCATCTAATGGAGGGCCCCTAATGAAGAACCTAGAGAAAGTACCCAAGGAGCTAAAGGGGTCTGCAACCTGATAGGAGGAACAACGATATGAACTATCAAGTACCCCCCAGAGCTGTGTCTCTAGTTTCATATGTAGCAGAGGATGGCCTAGTCGGCCATTAATGGGAGGAGAGGCCCTTGGTATTGTTAAGATCATATGCCCCAGTACAAGGGAATGCCAGGGCCAGGAAGCAGGAGTGGGTGGGTTGGGGAGCAGAGCGAGGAGGGTATAGTGGATTTGGAGATAGCATTTGAAATTTAAATTAAGAAAATATCTAATAAAAAAGAATGAAAACGATAGAGATTTCTTTAAGAAAAAAAAAAGAAGAAGAAGGCGCTTCTTTGTATTGCTCCAAGTAGAATTTGCATGCTGCAAAATTTACACCGTCTTCCACTCAAGTTCTACAAAGTGTGAATCTTCTATTTAAGAGAACTGGAGATGGAAGAGGCTCTTCAAAATTGACCTTAGAGCCTGGTGTGCATGATTTTCCTTTTGTTTCTTATCTATCTTTTGTTTATCTTCCAACATTTTGTGATTCCCTGCAGCTTATAAGCATATAATTCTAACTGTTCATTGTGTCCATTGAAGGACTCATTCTTGAAATCACCAAGAAAGGCATGAAGGGGCACGAAACTGATTCAGCCCTCCAGGGCTATAATATTAGCATAGAAGCAGAATGGAGGGAAGCAGGTAGGAGATCACACAGTAATGCTTTCCTTAGAGTTAACTATGAAAGTCCCCTAACAAATAGATTAGTGCCGATGCACGCCAGACCTCAAGTCTCTTCTATCCTTTCTCAAAATTTCCCGAAAGCAGTGCATTCAGCACGCTCCCTTTTGCATCTTAAAGTAGGATGAAATTACTCTTTTTCGTAGTGCAGAAGGCTCCAAATAGCACCTGGACACTTTTATTTATTGTTCAAAAATATGCTTTTCCTTTATTGTGCCTAAAACCTCAAGCCTGGAGACCATTAGATAAAGCTATGCTAGGCTTAATGACCCTTTAGCCTTTTCTACTGTACTGTACCTTTCAGACTTCATTATTGACACGTTTTGGGACCCTCCCTGAAGATCGGGCATATCCTTTGAAAAACACTGTTGCTTCTTTCTCAACAGGATTACTTGTATGTTAGGAGAGTGGCAATAAATATCAAGTGAAATATCCATTATTTGGGGGGGGGAACGTTATGTGTGTCTAGGAAATACAATATAAAATTGACACCAGTAATAAAGTATGCCAAGATATGACTACAAATTCATATGCACAGGTAATACCTGATTATCATGCTAATTTTGGTCAGAATGCATCCCATTATCTCTCTTCACTTGTGAGGTTTAGGCCTATCAAGCACACCATCCTGGTCTCAGTAGATTATTGGTGCTCAGTCTTCTCAGTGTTCGAATCTTGTGGCTACAGTATAGTGTGCACAATGCAACATCTTATCTACTTATGAGATCAGATGTGTATCTTATGTGTATTTTTTGAAGACATGGACTATTTCATATTCATAGCTGTACCGGTAGCATGCAAAAAAATATGACCTAGTGCCTCACACCTTGTATGCTCTCAATATCTGTCAACAGATGAATGGGTGAGTGACAGAACTTTTTAGTATCTTATTCGTTTTATGTCTTTCTTTATATATATATATATATTTACAGTGAGGAAGATTTGTAATAACTACCTCCAAACCAAAATGGTCCAGGATACAAGACTGTCTTTCATGTATTTTGAAGGTGTTAAACTATACCTTCATGTAGTTTGAAGGCGTCATTATAAAGTCTGGAACCCTAAGCCATAAAGCTTAATATGTGTGCTTGTGTGTGCAGAGAAGAGAGCTTCAGTTTGAACTCTACAGAGTTGCTGCAGCAGAGTGCAGGGCATCAGCTAATGCAGTGCTCACGGCTCACCTGCAGGGGCACTCGTGTGCCAAGTAAAAAGGTCTGGACATTAAGGTGTAAAGCCAAAGATAGACTGACAAAGGGTAAATGGACAAAATGGAAATGAATGGAAGATTCTTTTCAGCACTCTACATCCTAGAGAAAAGGTATGTAAATTTAAGAAAAAGAAAGGGAGGCTCTGGAAATTTAAAAGAAAGGAAAAAATAATACTGAGGTCACATCTAGGAGTGAGATTAACTGAGAGACTAAGTTAGAATAAGTGTTTAGTGGATCACTAACCAAATTCAAATCCAGGCCTGACTGACATCAAAGAATTCTCAAAATGATGAGCAAAGATTTCTTCAATTTTTACTCAAGGTCTCTTTACTTATTTTTATTTGTGGGTGTGTGTTCATGTGCTTATGTGTGTAAGTGCTTGCATGTGTGTGTGTGTGTGTGTGTGTGTGTGTGTGTGTGTGTGTGTGAGAGAGAGAGAGAGAGAGAGAGAGAGAGAGAGAGAGAGAGATGAGGTCACAAGAGAGTATCCTATAGTTACAGGTGAATAGGAGTCACCTTGGCGCTAAAACCAAACCCCAGTCCTTAGTAAGGTTAGCAAGTAGGCCTAACTGCTGAGGCTTGTCCCAGCTCCTCCTGGGAAGGGCTTGACTTACTTTCCTATAACCGAGAAGATGATGAAGACCACACACTCTCTTATCTCTTTCCCTGCTCCCTCGCTCCAGGCTCTGTTGGTTTTCTGTCTCTGAGCATGCCCCAAATCTTCTGTGATACTCTATTTCCTATTTTTATCCCATCCTTAACTTTCGCAATGTTCTACTTTTCTTATTTTCCCTCAGTTCTATCTCACTTTCCCTAATCTCATTTTGTTTTCAATACCATAATTTCAAAAAAAATCTAGTAAGGCATCTAGGTCCTTCTCAGAGAAGTCAGGAAAGGGAGTAATATTGAATAAAATACAAACCCACATTTGTAGGGAAAGTATAAAAACTAAGCTGGATTGAGAATTTTTATCCCAATAAGAACCAATACGCCTGACCTTTGAGATCAGTTGGTACAGAATGGGAGAAAGAGAGAGAAGAAAGGCAAACTGATCCCTCCGATGGCTAGTGTGCCCAAGTGGATTATGATGAGAAGGAATCTAAGCCCTGCGCACACCGCCAGTGCAGATCAGAAAGGGTAAGAGAAGCTTCAGATCCTTAACTCTTCTTACCTAGATTCTTTTCCTCTATTTTTATTTATTTTTCATTTTACATACCAGTCGCTGCCTCCTCCCCCACCCCTCCTCCCCTCCCAGAGTCTTTCTCTCCATCCCCCCTCCTGTTTTCCTCCAACAGAATGGAGGTCCCTCCTAGATATCCCTACACTGTAGTGCATCAAATCTCTGCATTGTTAGGCACTCATCTCCCACTGAGGCAGCACATCTGGGGATCGGATTCCACAGATAAGCAACAGCTTATGGGACATACCCTGCTCCTGTTATTAGGAGGCCCACATGAAGCCTGAGCTACACATCTATGTCCGTACCCTGGGCCTCCGTCTAGCTCTCATATGCTCTTTGGTTGGAGGCTCAGTCTCTCAGAGCATTAGGGATCCAGGTTAGATGACTCTGTTGATCTTCCAAAATTCTGCTGGAACCCACTGCAGTTTTTCTCACCTCTGTGTGATCTTGCATAGTGTCTATAACATTCTTCTATTTCTCCCACTGGGATTACGCATCTTTAATAGGGCTTTCGATCTCAGTATGTAACCTTCTGTGGCATTGGATGTTTTCCTGGTGGGTGGCTCAGTTAGAATGTAATCTGGTGAGTGAGCTTGTTTTTTTTTTTTTTTTTTTAACCTTCCTTCTCTGTCTTGAGTTAAATTTGCATATCAAGACAATCATATACCCCACAGAATATGTATTGATGCCAGTGTATCATCTAAGAGATTTGAAAACATTTGCCTCAAGCAATGCTTCTGAATTTATCACTTCCCCTTTAAGACCTACACATTTGAATAGCTGTAACTAGGACAAAGCACTGTGCTCCAATGTGGCAGATTTGACGCACCATCCTCATTTCTAATGTCCAATTAACATGCATGTTGATGCCTTTTGAGAACTTCTCTGCTTCTGAGGATGTTATTAGGTTTTTCCGGAGGCTGCATAAAGACTGCCCTTGACAATGATATTTTATCACTACCAGTCTGTTGGTAAATAGGACATTGATTTCAATAATTTATGTTTTCAGAGTTAGGCACTTTTTGTGGTTAAGGCATCTTTGCTCAGTGACAAGATCTAAAATATATGCTGGTTGCAGCCCAGATCAGGCCTTGATACAGAGGAGCTGAGACATCAGGATCACTTGGAGTTTAAAACTATCACTTTCATACACATTTCTCATCCTGACTAATTACCAATCTTGATAAACTTCTATTTGTGGTTTCTCTGTGACATATTTACCTCAAATCAAAGTTTTAATAGTTACAGGTTCCAGTGAAGACCAATAATCCTAAGGGTCAGTTTCAAGAACCACAAAAGTCACAATTATATATAATTATAATATTATGTAACAGGATGTTTTGGGGTATATGCATTTGTTAACTTATTAAGTCTATACAATAAGAACATGTATTTTCACATTTCTAAGCAAGACTAATTGGAGAAGCAAACATTATTTGAATGCTTTTTAATTCTTCAACTTTCAATTCACTGGATCTTAATATATTTATAGCATATAGTTAAATCACATTTTGGGGGAAGGTACCTGATAATTGTACCTCAGGTTTTGTGAAAGCATATATTTTTCTATTTAGTTACACCTCAACTCTGAATTTTTATAAAACCATTTGGTGAGTTTCTTCTTTTTCATTAGAGAATTTACATTTGATATGCTTCTTTTCTGTGTCTCATGTTTCTTTTATTCGACTAGTCATTTGTTAAAAAAAAATCATTAATTATTAGAGAAGTGATAACTAAGACAACAGGAAGGCACGACTGCATTCTTACCCATGGAGGCGGAACCCCAGAGTCTGACATCAACATTTGCTCACAGCGTACAGAACGGCAAAACTCTCCTGCATCGACAGTGGGATTAAATATACAGAACCAGGCTGGAGACATGGCTCAGTAGTTAAGGGCAGTGACTGCGGTTCCAGATAGACCCAGGTTCAAATCCCAGCACCCATATGGCAGCTCACAACTGTCTGTAACTCCAAGATCTGATACTCGTATGTAGCCATACATGCAGGGAAAGGCAAAGCACCAATGTACATAGAATAAAGGTAAATTAAAAAAAAAATACAGAGCCACTTTGCAAGAAAGTATGGAGATTCTTTACAGGGCCAAACGGTTTTCCAAAATAATACAACCTTACTCCTTAGCTTTCACCTATTTTCTTAAAACCTGTGATATGAATACATATTAAAGATTTATTCACAGTTATCTAACATTGAAAACATCCATGATATCTTTCAATAGGTGAATAATGTAATATAACTGGTCATTGGAATTTCTGACTTTGATGTTGCCTTAAAAGTCATGCTGGAGCCGGGCATGGTGGCGCACACTTTTAATCCCAGCACTCGGGAGGCAGAGGCAGGCAGATTTGAGTTCGAGGCCAGCCTGGTCTACAAAGTGAGTTCCAGGACAGCCAGGGCTACACAGAGAAACCTTGTCTCGAAAATCCAAAAAATAAATCAATCAATACATA
>NC_034594.1:3681374-3688364 GCF_900095145.1 Mus pahari | reverse complement strand
CTCCCTCTCTCTCCCCCTCTCTCTCTCTCTCTCTCTCTCTCTCTCTCTCTCTGTGTGTGTGTGTGTGTGTGTGTGTGTGTGTGTGTGAGATATGTGCATTGTGTGTGGACATGTATGCCTATGAGTTCATAGATTCCAGAGAAGGACTTTGGATGTCCTACTCTGTCACACCCACTCCAGTAGTGACTCACATGACAGGCCCAAAAGCTTCAACGCAGTCCTGAGGCTAAAAGTTCATGGAAACTTCGTCTTCTGTAACTGTGGCATCCTGTAAAATGAACGCTCCAAATCTGTCCTTGCTTTAGTCAGTGAACGGATCTTTGTGCTTTCCTTCAATATTGTTTTATTATAAGTGCCTTTAAGGATTGATTTTGACATATAACTAAGTTAGATTAGCCTCCACCAGTGTTCCAATGTCCTTGGCAATCCTTGAGCTGACCCTGGGCTTGGAATTCAGTAAGAATGTTACTGTAACATTCAGAATTACCTCTAGCATTGTAAGAGAGACAGTGAAAGAAATCAGGCATTACAATGAACTTGAATAGAGCTAGAAATCTCAGGGCTAGTCTACTTAGTATACTTACAAGAACAGCAGAGTTACTCCCATACACAGGAATTTACGATGGCTTAGGGGGAAGGTGGACTATACAATAGACTAGAATTGGAACTATGACCCCTGGCTTCTAAGATTAAGCTGACCTTAGGTGGAGCTGCTTTTGATCCCAGTTGTTAACATTGATTTTTATCCCAATTGGTTCCTGTTAGCTTTTTGTATGCATTCCTGTTTTGAGTAAAAGTCACTTGTAAGTCTGATGCTCGCTTTGAGAAATTACATTCAGATACAACACTCCCTTGTGTCCATATATGTTTGTCATTTTTGGCGACTCCCTGCCCACCTGTATACTGGGACTCTGATTCTCCTGTGGATGGAGGGCCCCACGTTGAGCCCAGTCCGTGGCACTACTCTACCGCCCACTCTACCTGTATTGGCCAGGGTTCTCTAAATGACAGAACTGTTATTATTAATATATACACTAAGAGAGGCTTTATTATATTGGTTTATATAATATGTTCTGGGTAGTCCAACAATGGCTGTCTTACACTGAGTAAACAGAGACTGTGGTAATTACACAGTCCACAGTGCTGAATGTCTTCGCTATCTCAGTAAGAATCAGCACACATGAAACATTCCTGGAGAGCTACTGGTCTTTAGTCTAAAATGAAAACTCAAAGAATCTGATTCTAACATAATCAAAGAGATGCCAGTGGAACAGAATAGATGAACTTTCCATAAATAGTGAAGGCAACAATCAAAATTCCCTTTTCATCTGGGCCACTATCAGATACTGTCTTGCGTACTACCCATATAACCTGAGCAGAAGCATCAAGAAAATTGTATCTTTCTGAGCTTCATGTGTTCTGTAATTTTCAAGAGCTTCCTAAGCTTCATGATTTTTCCTAAGCTTCCTGAATCCTGTGAGTCCTGTGGGCCTTCTTCCCCCCTATAGAAGGAATCTTTCAATTAGAAGCTAATAGCCTTGCAACATTTAGTAATTTTATAAGTAAGTGGCATCTCCACATGTAAGATAAATGAATCTGTACAAAGATACCATAGTTAAATTGAAAATTTTGTATCCTATGAAAATACGAGTAAATAAATATGTGATCCCTAAACAAATACTGATCAATTAAACAGTTAAGAATTAAGTGGCATATAATGGGAAACAGGTTTCTCATTGTTTGAGTATGTGTGGAAATGAGAGTGATGAAGTGGTTTGTTGCAGTGGATTAGAGTTAGGGGTTCATGAAGAATTGATTTCTACAATATACATTAAATGGCTTTCTAGAGGAAAAGAACCAGGGAGACTTATTAAGTGAGCTTTAAAATATTAACAATGACCAGCTTATACCCCAAACACTAATCATTGAGCACTGAAACACCAGTGCTGGGCCCTAGAGGCTAGGTGGTGACTTGTGAATCAGGGGAATTCCGGAATAGCTGTCCCTCGATGGAGAATGGGGTTGGCAAGGATCAGCAGTCACTCCATTGACAAAGCAGGTTCTTGGTAGTTCCAGTCTGGCACCTGGGAGTTCTACCGGTTCCTTTTCCAGGATAAAAGCTTGGAAATTAAAAAAAATTAAAAAAAAAAAAAAAAGCTTGGAAATTCTGATTCTACCGTCAGTGAAGGAATCAGTAGCAGCAACAACCAAGAAACAAGCATACGGCAAGACAAACTCGGGTCTAAAATCCTCTTATGTATCTGGCCCCCTGAAAGGTACCAGCTACACCTGGGATGAGCATTCCCACATCAGTCCAGATGGTTAGGACAGTGCTTCAGGTGCAGCTCCTTACTCGGGTGCTTCGAATTTGTGTTCAGTTACAGTAAAGCCAACTGTAACATGGTTATACACTGAAATATATAAGTTTATACAAAAATATAGAATGTTTTTATGAGTATAAATATATGTGAAGTCAGAATTGAAGAGCTTAAAAAATAACACTCCAGTAACCTTAATTGGGGACTGGTAATCTTGATTCCATTACCAGTTGATGATAAAATGGACCCTAGGGATCGACTCTGGGTCCAGAACAGGAAATATAAAAGTGGATACTAGAGTGTTGGGAAAATGCTCCCAACGTTTTAGATGTGTTGGCAGACACTTGTAACCTAAAATTTGAAAGCCAAGGTTCAAATTTGTGAGTTCATAACCACAAATTTGGTTAGGGGCTGAGAAAATCTTGGCTCACGCCTTTAATCCCAGCACTCGAGAGGCAGAGGCAGGCAGATTTCTGAGTTCGAGGCCAGCCTGTTCTACAAAGTGAGTTCCAGGACAGCCAGGGCTATACAGAGAAACCCTGTCTCGAAAAACTAAAAAAAAGAAAGAAAGAAAGAAAGAAAGAAAGAAAGAAAGAAAGAAAGAAAGAAAGAAAGAAAGAAAGAAAGATGCTACCCTCTCCAGTTCAACAATGGTAGGAATGTGATATATTTAACAGTGATCTCCCATTGACTTAAGACTCAACCAATATCCCAATGTCTCAACGTTTCCTTGTTTTAAAGATTTGGGTAGCTTTCAGAAAAAGAAATGTCTCAAAGACAGCTGCATTACCAAAGCTCACCCCAGAGCAAGTGGCCACTCGTAAAAGTACACAACTTAAATAGATTGGATCATGTCCTGACCATTCAGTTGGTCTCAGCATCTTCCAGGCATCTTGTCCAGCATGTGCTTCTTCCAGGCAGCTCACCTGGTCTGAGTCTGAAAGAGTGTTTTTCTCTTTCAGATGGCTTGGTTGATCTGAGAAAATCTCTGGGTAACTGATTACTGTGAGTTATTCCAGTAAGTTCCAGGGACTTCTTGAAACCATTGAGTTGCTTACTTCCTGAATTTAAGTGCTTTCCCTACAGGTTGGAATACTTCATATTCCTTTAGATAAGTGGTTCTCAACATTGCTAATGCTGTGACCCTTTAATACAGTCCCTCATGTGTTAACTTCCAAACATAAAATTATTTTCATTGATACTTTGTAACTATTATTTTCTACCACTATGAGTCATAATTTAAATAATTGTGTTTTTCAATGGTCTTAGGTGACCCCTGTGAAAGGGTCATATGACCACCAAAAGGTCATAGCTCAATGGTGAGAACCATTGCTCTAGAATGCCCTGTCTTATCTAGCTTTCTCCCTTACAAGATGATATGGGACACATGATGATAAAATAAATATGGTTTCTCACAATAGCAACATTAGGTATCAAGTAAGAAAACCAAATCAGGTATGAATTTTAAGTAATGATAATGAATCACTCTTACCAAATTATAACAAATGCTGACTCTCATGTATAATATTAATAAAAGAAATAGGGTGAAGATATATGGAAAGTCTGGATTACCTTTAAGATTATCTGAATATATAGGAGGCCCAGTTTGGCTTGAGAACATGTTGCTCTTACAGAAGACCTGAGGTAATTCTTAGAACTTGTGTGAGTGTGTGTTTCTGTGTCTGTGTTGTGCATGTGTGTATGTGTACACGTGTGTGTGTCTGTGCCTGTGTTGTGCTTGTGCATGTACATGCATGCATATGTGCACGTGTGTGTGTGCACGTGTGTGTGTGTGTGTGTGTGTGTGTGTGTGTGTGTGTGTGTGCCATGAGTTCATGGTAATCACTGTCACTTTAATTCAATCAACTGACACTTCCTAGTGCTTTTATTTTCTACATTTATAAAATATTGTCTAGTACTGCTAAACAAGGTTCCCATTATCTGCAAAATATTTACAATTTTATGAGCAAAGAATATAAAGGATGTACAGAAATGTTAATGTTGAGAATTCTTTCCTTTGCAAAGAAAGAAGCCTATTAATAAAAGGTCATTTATCTAAAAATATATTTAGATTGTCTCATTACTAGGGACATTTTTGCTGAGTGTAGAAATATATTTTGACATATTTTTAAGGATGTGGCTGCTTTCCTTTAGTATGAAAATGTTTCTGATTATTTTCTCATTATTTTATCTCTGCTACATGTGTGCTATATGTTATTAATTGCGGACACCTTTATGTCTTTAATGTTGATTTTCTGCCATTATATAAGAGCCATTTTCTTGGCATTTATAATTCTTGAGGTTCAATGAACTTTTAAAAGAATGCTAACTTATATTCTCAGAACATTGGATAGTTCAGTTATTTTCCTTTCCAGTAACTTCTTGATGTATTATTTCCCTCTTCTTTCAAGGCTCCAGATTTCAACTTAAGCAACACAAATCCAGCCAATTCACTATTGCTGACAGTATATCTGCCCTTATTAATGGTGAACTTTTGCCCTTTATTTTTTAAATGAAGCGAACAAACATACTCTACATTTCACCTGAACAGTTGATTATTTTCCTTATTTTGGAAATTTAAACTATTTAGAGATTTTGGATATTTGTGGTTCATATTGGTATGTATATTCTCTCTATATAGATAGGTATCTTTATTAGATATTTTCTTCATTTACATTTCAAATGCTATCCTGAAAGTCCCCTATATTCTGCCCCTGCCCTGCTCCCCAACCCACCCACTCCCACTTTCTGTCCCTGGCATTCCCCTCTACTGGGGCATATAAACTTCTCAAGACCAAGAGCCTCTCCTCACATTGATGGCCAACTAGGCCAGCCTCTGCTACATATGCAACTAGAGACACAAGCTCTGGGGGGTACTGGTTAGTTCATATAGTTATTCCTCCTGTAGGGTTGCAGACCCCTTTAGCTCCTTGGGTACTTTCTCTAGCTCCTCCATTGCGGGCACTGTGTTCCATCCAATAGATGACTGTGAGCATCCACTTCTGTATTTTCTAGGCACTGGCATAGCTCCACAAGAGATAGCTATATCAGGGACCTTTTAGCAAAATCTTGCTGACATATGCAATAGTATCTGGGTTTAGTGGTTGTTTATGGAATGGATCCCTGTGTGGGGAAGTCTCTGGATGGTCCTTCCTTCCATCTCAGCTCTGAACTTTGTCTCTGCAAATCCTTTCATGGGTATTTTGTTCCCAATTCTAAGAAGGAACAAAATATCCACACTTTGGTCTTCCTTCTTCTTGAGTTTCATGTGTTTTGCAAATTGTATCTTGGGTATTTTAAGTCTCTGGGCTAATATCCACTTATCAGTGAGTGCATAGCATGTGTGTTCTTTTGTTTTTGGGTTACCTCACTCAGGATGATATCCTCCAGATATATCCATTTGCCTAAGAATTTAATAAATTCATTGTTTAAATAGCAGAGTAGTACTCCATTGTGTAAATGTACCACATTTTCTGTATTCATTCTTCTGTTGAGGGACATCCAGGTTCTTTCCAGCTTCTGGCTATTATAAATAAGGCTGCTATGAGCATAGTAGACCATGTGTCTTATTACCAGTTGGAAAATCTTCTGTGTATATACCCAGGAGAGGAATTGCTGGATCTTCCAGTAGTATTATGTGGAATTTTCTGAGGAACCGCCATACTGATTTCCACAGTGGTTATACAAGCTTGCAATCCCACCAGCAATGGAGTAGTGTTCCTCCATCTCCCATTCTTGCCAGCATTTGCTGTCACCTGAATTTTTGATCTTAGCCATTCTGACAGGTGTGAGGTGAAATCACACCTTTGTTTTGGTTTGCATTTCCCTGATGATTAAGGATGTTGAACATTTTTTCAGGTTCTTTTCAGCCTTTCAGTATTCCTTGGTTGAGAATTCTTTGTTTAGCACTGTACCCCATTTTTAATGGGGTTATTTGATTTTCTGGAGTCTGGCTTCTTGAGCTCTTTGAATATATTAGATATTAGTCTCCTATCTGATTTAGGATTGGTAAAGATCCTTTCTGAATCTGTTGGTGACCTTTTTGTCTTATTGACAGTATCTTTTACCTTACAGAAGCTTTGCAATTTTATGAGATTCCATTTGTCGATTCTCAATCTTACAGCACCATCCATTGCTGTTCTGTTCAGGAATTTTTCCCCTATGTCCATATCTTCAAGGCTTTTCTCCATTTTCTGTGCTATAAGTTTCAGTGTGTCTGGTTTTATGTGGAGTTCATTGATCCACTTAGACTTGATTTTTATACAAAGAGATAAGAATGGATAAATTCTCATTCTTCTACATGATAGCCGCCAGTTGAGCCAGTACCATTTGTTGAAAATTCTGTCTTTTTTCCACTGGATGGTTTTAGCTCCTTTGTCAGAGATCAAGTGACCATAGGTCTGGGGGTTCAATTCTGGGTCTTCAAATCTATTTCATTAATCTACCTGTTTGCCAATGTACAAGTACCATACAGTTTTTATCACAATTTCTCTGTAATACAGCTTGAGGTCAGGCATGGTGATTCCACTAGAAGTTCTTTTATTGTTGAGAATAGTTTTTGCTATTCTAGGTTTTTTGTTATTCCAGATGAATTTTCAAATTGCCCTTTCAAACTCTGTGATGAATTGAGTTCAAATTTTGATGGGGATTGTATTGAATCTGTAGATTGCTT
>NC_034594.1:3668560-3681363 GCF_900095145.1 Mus pahari | reverse complement strand
TTTGGTTGTGATTTCCTGTAATTCTTTAAGGGATTTTTGTGTTTCCTCTTTAAGGTCTTCTACCTGTTTCTGTTTAGCAGTGTTTTCCTGTAATTCTTTGAGGGATTTTTGTGCTTCCTCTTTAAGGACTTCTACCTGTTTAGCAGTGTTCTGCTGCATTTTTTTAGAGAGTTATTAATGCCCTTCATAAAAATCCTCTACCAGCATCATGAGATATGATTATAAATCTGAATCATTTTTGGGGGGGTGTTTTGGGGTATTTTGGACTTTCTGTGGTGGGAGTACTGCGTTCTGATGATGCCAAGTGGTCTTGGTTTCTGTTAGTAAGTTTCTTATGTTTGCCTTTTGGCATCTGGTAATCTCTGGTGTTAGATGTTCTAGCTGTCTCTGGCTGGAGCATGTTCCTCCTGTGATTCTTTTAGCCTCTGTCAGCACTCCTGGGAGTCCAACTCTCTCTTGAGTCCCAGTGATCAGAGCACTGTCTGCAGGCAAGCTCTCCTCTTGCAGGGAAGGTACACAGAGGTCTGGTGCTCAGATCTGCCTCCTGGCTGAAGATGAAGGCCGGAAGGGACCCTGTCCAAGAAGCTCGGTTGCTTCTGTGGCCCATGTGCTCTCCTGTGTGGACTGGTCTCTAAGAGACCCGGCATACAAGATGGCACTATCACCTGAGTCCCGGGGTAAAAGCTCTCTCTGGAGGCCGAGTCTCCTTAGTGATCCTAAGATCCTGGGTGTGCTAGGGTGCCTGCAGCATTGAGAGTCATCTGGGGACCATGGGACTGTCTGCCAAGTTCATGCCCAATGTGGCCCAGGGCTATAGATAGGAATTTAATTTAACTTTTCACATGATATATTTTGTTCATATTTTACTTTTATGGGAAATATTAAAAATGGAATGTGCCAACTCTCTGCAGGGTCAGACCATGTTCCCATGCTCCTGCTGCCACCAACTCTCTGGACCTAGCCCCTGCAGTATCTGGCTCACTTGTCCCAAGATTCACTGGCTCTTCCTCAGCCATAAACCCATGTAGCTGGTGATCCTACATTCCTGTAAATAAATGGAACAGCCAGCCATGTGGTTGCATATTACAAGACCCAGTAACCCAGTAGATTCAAGACTCTTAACACTTAATTAACCAATCAGATTTATGTATCAATAATACCACAATTTTCAAGATACCAGTACAATAATTTCAGAGTCAACTGATAATGATAAACGCTTTATCCCAAAATTTCTAACCTTGTGAAAGCATAGCTACTTGTGGCATTTTGCTTGCACACATCAGCAACCCTCTTCCTTCTCCTGCTATCCTGAGAAGCTCTCTGTCTCTGCAACTCTTACCTCTGCCTCCCCTTCCCTGTCCAATCACAGGCCTCCCATTGCCATAATGCATTTGTACAGGGAAAATCCCTCAATATTTTACCATCATCAACTATTCTGAGATTCTCCTCAACTCTCTATACACTCACTCTTATTCTCTCCTTCCTTTTCTCTCCATCTCAAAAAACAAACAACCAACCTAACAGGGGACCGTAACAAAACAAAAATCAAGCAAATATAAACTTAAAAAACAAAACAAAACAAACCTGAAAGTCAATAAGTTAAAAATACCAAAACAAAACAATATAGACTTGAAAGAAAGAAAGAAAGAAAGAAAGAAAGAAAGAAAGAAAGAAAGAAAGAAAGGAGGGAGGGAGGGAGGGAGGGAGGGAGAGGTTGGAATCCAGTTTGTGTTGGGCAGGTATTAGTCCTGCCCCTGAGTGTTGATGATATTCCCAGTGATGTTCCTTTGGAGATAACTGATTTGCTCTTCCCAATCTGGTATCAATTGAAATTTGCTTATTGGTTAAGAGTGACTTTGTGTTCACTCCCCTTCTTTGTGCTTGGATTCTGCCTGGTTTGAACCTATGCAGGTTTGTGTATGCTGCCACATTTTCTGTGAGTTCACATATGCATTGGTCTTGTTATCCTGGAAGGCGCTTGTAGTGTCTTCTTTGGAGTCATCCACCATCTCTAGTTCTTAAAATCTTCCAGTCTCCTCTTCCTTATAGGTCCTAGAGTCTAAAAAAAGGAGCTTAGAAAAGACATCCCACTGATAGATGAGCGAACCAAAGTCTCCCATTCTTTGTACATTGTCTAGTTGTGGGTCTCTGTCAGTACCCATCTGCTTCAAAAACCTTCTGACGAGGGTGAAATGACGTTCTTCTCTGTGAATAGAATAAATAAGTCATTTTATAACTACATTACTTTAGTAGGTTTACTAGAGGCCCATGTCCTATCTAGTCTCAGGTGCTTGGCCAATTTACCACTATTTTGTTTGACAATATAATTTTTTAATACTTTGCCATGTTAATGCATTTTAACATTTTTTCAACTTTGGAAATGTTTTTGATAAGCATAAAATCTTTCCACTTATATTTACTTTAAATTAAACTCTAATTTTTCTTGGAAGAACAATGTAGTAAGAATACTGACATGTAATCCAATAATCCAATTGGATAGGTTTTACTTTCCATGTAGAGCAAAAAAATATCTGTGTAAGGAAAATGTACACTATTTCTCTTCAAGGGTTTTATTTTTATAACAGGGAGTCTGGACAACATTCCTTTAAAATAAGGATGCTATACATTTATGTGCTGTAGTATTCTTTTCCTATTTCAAGCACAATGTGTGAAATTCATTTCTAAAAAATTAAATATTGAAAGATTTTCATAGCAATTCTAACTTCAGTGATTGTTTACCTCACTACTATTTTAAAGTTAAAAAGGGTTACTGCTTCTGTGATGGAATGCCATGACCAAAAGCAACTTGTTGGTGAAACAGCTTATTTCACATATATATTCTGAACCATAGTCCACTGGGGGAGCCTAAGAAGGATCTCAATCAAGACAGGAATCCAACAGCAGGAGCTAATGCAAGGCCATGGAGGGATGCTGTTTAATGACTTGCACTTCAAGTCTTCCTTTTGAAAAATATTTTTTAACTGGTTATTTTGTCTATTTACATTTCAAATGGTACCCCTTCCCAGTTTCCTCTCCAAGAATCCCCAATCCCACCCCTCCTCCCCCTGCCTCCACAAGGGTGCTACCCCACCCATACATCCACTCCTGCTGCACCACCCTAACATTCCCCTACACTGAGGCATCAAGCCTTCATAGGGCCAAGGGCCTCCCCTCCCTTTGATGTCCGACAAGACCGTCCTCTGCTACATATGCAGCTGGAGCCATGTGTCCCATCATATGTACTCTTTTGTTGTTGGTTTAGTCCCTGGGAGCTCTGGGGGTGGGGAGGGGTCTGGTTGTTTGATATTGTTGTTCTTCATATGGGGTTGCAAACCCCTTCAACTCCTTCAGTCCTTTAATTTCTTCATTGAAGTCCCCTGCTCAGTCTGATCGTTGATGGTTGGAGGCAAACATCTGCATCTGTATCCTTAAGGCTCTGGCCAAGCCTCTCAGGGGACATCCATATCAGGTTCCTTTAAGCAAGCACTTTTTAGCATCAGAAATAGTCTCTGGGTTTGGTGGCTTCATATGGGGTAGAGTAGCCAACAGAAAGTCCCAGATGCCAGGAAAGCAAGAGGCTTCCAGGACCCAATGGGCATGACATTAGCTGAAATACCCAACAAAGGGGAAAGAGAACCTGTAGAGATCATATCCAGAGGTTAGGCACAACCCCTGGTTGAGGGATGGGTCTACCCACCCTTCTCAACATTTTAACCCAGAATTGCTCCTATCTAAAGGAAATACAGGGACAAAGAGTATAACAGAGACTGAAGGAAAGGCCATCTTCAGGTCTTTCTTATCCTGATTTCTTCCATTGTCCACCACCACCAGTTCATAAGTGTCCCCTCCTACAATGGGTTGGGATCTTCCCCATCAATCACTAATTATAAACATGCCCAATTCTGCCTGCAGCCTGATCTGATAGCCGTATTTCCTCACTTGGGGTTTCCTCCTCTCTGATGACTCTAGCTTCTGTAGTTGGCATAAAACTAGCCAGCACAGCTACATTGCTGCTTTATAATCTTTTTAAAAATTTCCCTTACATCCAAGCTAATGCAATCGATTGCTTAAGAAGTGTTTTCAGCCAGAGCTTTAAGTATTTGATATGAAAACTCCGAGGTACTAATATATAGTATTAGAAAGGGTATTTCTTTTCATTTTTAGAACTGTTATTTTTGAGTTCTTTACTTATATTTACATTTAAGTATTAGTTAAATAACAGGAAAGAATAATTTATTGTATTAGGTCGAAAGGATCTTTGGGTTTTTATAAGTCTACTGGCATGTGTATTTTATATGACAGACATTCCACAGTATTGGGAATGCATTTTTATTATTTCCCAGGCACAGACTGTATTTCACATTCTCGTATGAAGTGATCAAGTGTGTTGATCATCTATGATAGTATTATCAATTTCCATGGAATGATAAGATGTTTCTACCAATGTATAAAAATAGCTAAAATTAAGAAAGGCTGCTAAAGAATAAAATTATATCTATTTCAGGAGCACTTCTATTTCTGGGAATTTGTGGATTCAGGGAGTTAAGACCAGAAGAAAATGATTTAAGCACTTCACAAAAATGAAAAAAGAGTCAAGTACCCATCAAATCCAGTCAATCCTCTCAAATGAAGTAACACCCCCCAAAATCACTTCTATAAAGGAGAATGTGATCAATACAAAAGTTTCCAAAGAGAATCATACTCTAAAGTATATGGCTGTAAAACCTGCCACATCTAGTGATTTTCTAAGACAGTTGGAGTCCACCTGATACAGCCTTATTTATGGCATCATCGTCTCCTCTGCTATGATCTTCGCCACAGAGAGCCTGCAAGCATATTTTTGATATTGACAATAATTATATATATATATATATATATATATATATATATTCTAAGAGATAAGATGACATAGTTCTTTTGCCTTTTGCTACAGTTACTTTGGCAAACTATCATGCTACCATACCTGAACTTCCTATTTAAAAGCACTTTACTAAACTATGACTAAAGAAACAAATAAAGATATCATAAGAGTGCAGCATTTTCTCTATGCTCTTAAACATTGCAGATTTCTTTTACTTCTTCTGGTTATTGTATTCATTCCATGTGTTAAATCCACAGTTTATTCTCTAACAGGCAACTTTATCCTTATTCTTTCCATCTCCTTTCACAAATAAGGTTTTTGGGGTGATCCTAATTTTTTATTGATTGATATTTTCATATATGCATATAATGTGTCATGATCAAGTCTGACCACATTCCCTCCCCTTTAATTCTTCCCCTGTCACCCACACCACTATGTCCTGCCAGTGCTACGTGATGCTGACCAGTGAGTAGGGCTATCTGCTGAATCATGGGTAACTTCTCAAGGGGCAGCATCCATAAGAAATACTGACTCTCCTTCTCCTAGAAGTCATCAATTGCTAATGTTCCCTCATCCCAATATTCTTATCCTTCAGTATCAGTGGTTTTTCTCTGAAAACTCCTACAAGTCTAGGCTTTGCTCATGATGCTGACGTCCCATTCAGTCTGAGGAAATACATTTATAATTATCAGTTTGAAGTTCAGTGTTTTGCTAGCATATACCCTGATGTTGCTGTAGCCTTTTTCCCCGTGGCTCCTTTATAGGCATATAAGCACTATTAAGTGTTGACAATCAACTAAAGGGCTTCTAATACAGTCTCAGAGTCAATAGCAATAATAATGGATAAATAGAATATCAGAGGTTAGGTTGTAGAACCTAAGGGTTAATAGGCATCCATCTGTGGAATTTTTCTAAATCATGTCATCCGTTTTTGTAATATAGTACATCAAACTTTTATTTCACCATTTTAGCTATTCCAAACATATAAGGCACTGGCATTTACAAAGTTGTGTAAGCATTAACATTACACAGTTCTACAATGAGTTTTAGCAACTTTAGTTTCTCTGTGCATGGTGTGAGTGTAGTGTATGTACAAGACTGTGTATAGGCATATCCATCCATGTGTCTGAGCAGAAGCCAGAAGAGGGCCTTTGGAAATCTTACTTTATTATTCTCTGTCTTATTTACTTGAGACAGGAACATTCACTGAACCTGGAGCTAGGCTAGGAGGCAACGAACCCCAGTGACTCTGCTGTCTGTGGCCATAGCAATTCTGGGCTTGCAGATATGTGCAGCCACAGCAGGTTTTTATGCAGGTGCTGGGATTTGAACTCAAGTCCTCATGCATGCACTGAGGTACCTTAACCCACTGGGCCATCTCCGCAGCACTACAGGACATGTCATATCATGCCGACCAGAAACTGGTTAAACAGTCTTTCTTCTCTCACCTCTCCATTTCCTGGCTATCATTTATTTGCTTGATCTCTCTAATTGTATTTTTCTGAATATTTCATAGGAATACAGTCATGAAGTTTTGGGCCTTTTGTGTCTGACTTCTTTTAGCATATATCTTCAAGGCTCATCCATGTTAGGTCTATATCAGTACTTCATTTCTTTTGCGACTTATTAATATTCCATAATAGGGATATGCCTCATTTTACCACTTCATTAGCTAATAGAAATTTGGACTATATCCATTTTGGAACATAAATATTACTTTAAAATATCTTTCATCACCACCATGGCCACATGTTTTTGATTTTCTCTGGTTGTAATCTAGGAGTAAAATTATGGGCCATATGGAAATTGTCATTTAACATAACTTTTTGAGGACCTACCAATCTTCTTTCACAACAATTACATTATTTACAAGGTGAGTGGCAATCCACAAAGTGTCCAGCACCTTTATATATTCATCAATAGTTATTTTCCTTTACAAAATATAGTCATCTTGGAGGCTGTAAAGTGATACATAATTGTGGCTTGTGTTTGTATTCTTTTAATGACAAATGTCACTCTCTGACCATCTTGTGCTTATTGATTACCTGTGTGTCTTTCTTCGGGGATTTAAAATTTTAGTGAGGTAGGATTTATTTGTTTGTTTTTACTATTGTTTTTTTTATAATGGTTGATATTTGTAAGTCTTTATGTAGTCATGAGGCTTTTAACAGACACATGATTTCCAGATATTTTCTTCTCTAGCTGCAATATGGCTTCTGGTAGTCTCCTGTGATGCACAAAATATTTAAATTGTAATGAAATCTAATTTATCCCTTTTTCCCCTTGCTTTTGCATTACAATAAGCAAATCCAAATTCAAGGTCATTGTGAAGGTTTGCCTCTTCATTTTTGTCAATGGATTTTGTAGTTTTAGATTCATTCATCGCCTTTTCCTCCAGGATTTTTCCTCTGTTAATAGGACCTGTGTGAGGAGCATCATGTAGAATTTTCCTTTAGATATCTCAGTCACTGCTATATGTACGGTCACACGACTGCTTTTCCACCCTGACAGAGTTCTGTATTAAATAATGGTGAGTCCTTTGTGCTGGGTTTCAGGGAGATGACAAACAGGTCAAAACAGATACCTACAAGTATCTGGTCTGCTCTTGCAAATGACAAATTCACACATGGGTTGTGAACTGTCACATTCAAGATTATTGAACCAGAGGAAGGGAAGCTAAGTCAGTGGAGATGTAAAACGACAAAAAGACTTCAGTTAACAGTTGTTCTTTTCTTAATGCAAATTGATATTAGATTGGAATAAGTATTCCAATAATGTTGGTTTGCATAGCTTTTCCATGTTCTCCAACATTTCTACGACACGGTGTACTTTTGATATTTCCTCCTCTATCATTTTTGGAGGAGATGAACCATTATTGCTAACTTTTCCTTGTGTATGAAATTCATATGATTAAAATAGAAAACATTGCAGGGTTCTTAATTCTTGCTCTCATAGGTGACCTGTGTAGGTGGACCTGTGTGAGTTTGCTATCAGTCTTGATTACATACTGAGTTCAAAGACAACCAGTACTATATAGAGAGACCATGTCTTGAAAATTGAGAGAGAACATTACTTATATTTTAATTGTGTATACTATAAGAACTGCTCTAAAGATAAATAGAGGTCATGAATAAGATAGTGCCTCAAACTTGGCCTCAGTTTATAATGCTTTTGAAAATAGGTCAAATACCAAGGGTCTAGATTAGCTAACAAGGGCCTGAAAATAAATTTCTGTTTTTGCTAACAAAGATTTGTTGGAACACACCTACACCATTCAGGTATAGTCAGTGTTTGTCTTTGAAGTTCCAGGTAGAACTGAGCAATTCCAATAAAGCTGAAAATAATTATTATCTTGGGTCTTTATAGAAAATGTCTTCTGACTCCCAAATTAATGTATTGCTGTTGAATTTTCCAAAGAGAGATTACTGAGTTCCTGTTATATACAGAAACATACATGTTATTTTGATCATCTTGACTTAAAAAAAAAAAAACAAATACTATGAATTCTTATTTGGCAACAAGTCTCTTAATAAGATATGGAAATATTGATAAGTTCCCTTTCCAGTTGACTGTTCCACATCCCATACCTCCTCCCCACACTCCTGTCTCCATGTGGTTGCCCCCACCCCCTACTTCACCTGACCTCTAAACTCCCTGGGGCATCCAGTCTCTTGAGGGTTAGGTGCATCATCTCTGAATGAATACATACCTGGAAGTCCTCTACTGTATGTGTGTTGGGGTCCTCATATCAGCTGATGTGTGCTGTCTGTTTGGTGGTCCAGTGTTTGATTGATCTTGGGGGGTCCAGATTAATTGAGACTGTTGGTTCTCCTACAGGACTGCCCTTCTCCTCAGCCTCTTTCAGCCTTCCCTAATTCAACAACAGGGGTCAGCTGCTTCTGTACATTGGTTGGGTGCAAATATCTGCATCTGGTTCTTTCAGCTGCTTGTTGGGTCTTTCGGAGGGTATTCATGATAGGTCCCTTCTTGTGAGCAATCTGTCAATCCTGCTGTGGCTGATTCCGTGTCTTCACCTGGTGACCATCTAATGTGGGAAGTAGCAGCAAATCTGGCTGAGGAGGGAGATTTAGAGGCACCAAGAGTCATTTCAGGAACAACAGATGTAATGCCACTGGTGCCCAGCTAAGATACAGTTTGTTCAATCATCGACTCAATAGAGCAACCGTCTGATTAAAGCTCACCTTCACATAAAAGTCAGAATCACAGACTACAAAGAACTAAAAAGAGAAGCCTCGAGTGAAGGGTTATAAGGAGCAGTGCTTTGGGGACACACAGAGATGGTAATGTTGGAGACAATAGAAGCTAAACTTAATTTGAAGTTTGTCCTAGTTAAATCAACAAAATATTCACTTCTAATCAGTGTTACATGTCCTTTTGTCTTTCTCCAGTATTTTCAAATTTGTTTAAGACAGGGAGTATGATATAATCTTCTGGAGCTTCTCGTACCATCTTACAGTGTAGCCAGGTACATTTTGTGATTAATAAGAGTAAAAATGAGATCTTTAACGTCCCAACTTTATGCATAACTTTTTTTTTCTATATTGCCACATTGCAAAGGCCACAGAAACAGAATTTCCTTCTATGACACCTAATACCAAACCAGGCATCCTAGAGTGGAGCAACTACTATCAACTAAATTTTCCTCTGAAAGATTTATAAGCCACTAGAAAATTAAAATCTTTTTGAAGAAACAAATATAGTATTAGACATAAATATTTCACAAATATGCTAGAAGTAGACAAAATCTAGACTATTAAGCCAGTGTTCCACTTAACTTAATTGGGTCTGTAAAAACTTGACAGAAACCAGCTTCAACTTATGATGTTGTTTGCTGTAGTTACCAAATTGTGTATACTTTTATATCTGATAATTTCAATATTGCTATTATAAAATGTGGGGAAAAGATAAGAACAGGAATTTTTATTAATATAATTCTCTCACTATATTCTTTAATAGGATGCATTTAGTTGCCATGGGTCTGAGTCCTCACAAGTCAATTTAAAATGCATAAGAATGTCAGAGGCATAGACTTTCAGAAGCACAAAGGATATTTTGAGTATTCTAATTTTGTTTTCTTTAGATGAGGTTCTAACAAACACAGCATGGATTTATTGACTTAAAGCCATCCAGATTTAGTAACTATTTCAAGTGGAACATGTGTGCTAATGAACATACACACACAGAGAGAGACATACAGACACACATCCTTATATGCAATCAAAATAGAAAAGTAAAATGCACTTTGGAGAAGTAGCCTTCCAGGGGTTCATGAAATTTTAACATACACCTAAGCAAGAGGCTATGGGTAATGTAGAAGTGCTATAGTTTATTTCTCTGCTTGCAAAATCTTGCTTTCTCTTAACCAGCAGCATCACCCAGCATCAGTGCTTTCTAATTACAATTAATTTCTTGATGCTGCTCCTTATAGATAGGGCAATATTACCACAAATAGCTTTTGCCAATTTCCCCATCATTCATTTGTAAACTTTCTGTTCTCTGCCCTCCTCCTGTGACTAAATCAAACTTGCAATGTCCTGCTGGGTGATTCTCTTCCATCTTGCATTGGAAAGCGCTCTTCCTCCTGCAGCCCAACATGCAATTAAAAATCCAAACTGCTAATAAACAGCATGGATTCCTAGGCTGGAAAGCAGGCCATCTGTGCAGCAAACACCTGAGCGTGAAGAGTGGAGCCTTGTCCTATTGATTTAAAAGCTGACTATAGATGGGAAGCCTGTGGAATATCCTCTCACCCAACACACTCAGATGCTGATTAACTCCAGCCCCACTAAACTGCCTTACAGATGTTACCTCTTAGGCTTCTCTTCAGTCTTTCTCCCCTTTAGTGTTTTTAAGCTTGGAGTTCCAGATGTGACAAACAGAAATATGGAATATCCCATGTTACAAACACACTTAAGCTAAACAGTTTTTTTATTGTTTTCCTAGAATTTAGGCCAGCATCTTACCCCTGTATATGCCAGACTACTTATGCACAGATGCCTAGAAGCTCTCTCTGAAAATAATATGGTCTTTCCTATTCCTTAATATAAAGTTTTCATACAGTTGAAGAAAAGAGTCCAGTCACTGAATATCCTGTAAACATTACCTCAGGAACTGGCATGGAAATTTCCATGGTTAGTGGATTGGGTAGGCTGCCCGTAAGCAAACATTTTAAAGAAGTCT
Source organism: Mus pahari (assembly GCF_900095145.1). Taxonomy (NCBI): domain Eukaryota; kingdom Metazoa; phylum Chordata; class Mammalia; order Rodentia; family Muridae; genus Mus; species Mus pahari. Next base: position 3,670,301 of record NC_034594.1, on the reverse strand, counting down.
GCTACCAAACACTTCATTCCTTGTAATCCATAGAGTTCCTAATAGCTTCTACTCTTCCTTTGTAGCAAGAAATGGGTGTGGCAATGTTTCAATAATACATCATTTACAAAAAGAAGTGTTGGGCTAGATTTGGTCCACAGGTTACAATCTCTGACAGTTGAATTAGATCCAAGTCTTGGTCCTATGACATTAATTTTACCTTGCTCAAAAATCAAATACAACCCACAGCAACACCTATACCCCGAAATCTGTCAAAATAACAAGATTGTTGCAGGGTAGTGGTTCTCAGCCAGTAGGTCCTGACCCTTTGGGGGTCAAACAACCCTTTCACAGGGGTCAAATATCAGATATTCTGTGTATCAGATATTTACATTATGATTCTTAACAGTAGAAAAATTATAGTTATGAAGTAGCAACCAATAATTTTATGTTTGGGGTCAACACAACATGAGGAACTGTATTAAAGGGTCACAGCATTAGGAAAATTTAGAACTAACATTCTAGGGAATGGAAATCAAACTGTTCAACATTTAATATCCCTGTTGAAGGGATAGTCAAATTATAACTTTAAATAAACAACAGAAATATTTAGAAGTAAAATGGGAAATAGGGGCTGGCAATTCAAAGGTGGAAATTTTAAACAGGAGAAACAAGACTGAAGGGGGGGGGGGAGGCGTATTGTTACACAAAGGCCGCTGAAAGGCAGCCGGAGAACAGGATATGGCTGGAAGAACCAAGAGTGAGGAAGCAAGTCCTTTCCATGACTCCCTGCTGAGCGGGTACAGGATCAGAGCTGTGTCAAAGTGGATACAGGGAAAGTGGATGTGGCACACAAGAGGAAGGACAAATAGAGCCAAGAACAAAGAAGGAAATAAATGGAGTGGTGTCTAGATCTTTGGCAGGATGGGTGGAAAATAGAAGCAGAGAGATTAGTTGTGTTTATGATCGCCCGCCAGCGCTACTCGTTTACAATAAGAAGGTTAAGGCCAAGACCATGGGTGTACCTGATGATGACAGAGAAGGCATTTTTTACAGTAAGTGTGGTTTGCTGCCCCCAGGGTTTCGTTAGTGAGGAAGGATGCAGGCATACATTTAAAATCAACCATGCATGTGACAGCCAATGATGTTTTTCCATCATTGAAACAAAGGCTAAATTTGAGACAGAGAGAAACAAAAGCAAATTGAGTGGAAAAATTACTTTATTAAGTACATTTCTTTCTTCCCTTTTCATAGGCTTTAAAGCCAGAATAAGCCTGACACAATAATATCTGTGGAGCTGACTGAAATGAAGGAAAGCAGTAACTGTCATTAGATATCCCCATTGCAATAGGCATAGACTACATACACAAAAGTCTGGAAATAAAGAACCAATGCTGAACTAAAGCAAAATGTGTTCTGAGAGCTCAGTGAGGGTCTGTTGGAAACCTAAGAGTCAGACTTTGGAAATGACCAATAGTCTCATATAGGTAAAATTGCAATATTGCTAAGTTAAGGTTCTCCCCAAGTTAGAATACAAATTTAAAAGCCATGGTTGCTTGAATGGAAATGCCTCCCATAGGCTCATGTGCTTGAACCCTTGGTAATCATTTGGTGGGAAGGTTTGGGAAGGATTAAGGAGTGAATCCTTGTGGGAAGGGGTATGTCACTGAAGGTGAGCTTTGAAATTTCTAAAGCCCATGACATTCCTAGTTAGCTCTCCCTCTCCCTCTCCCTCTCCCTCTCCCTCTCCCTCTCCCTCTCC
>NC_034594.1:3653044-3668294 GCF_900095145.1 Mus pahari | reverse complement strand
TCTCTCTCTCTCTCTCTCTCTCTCTCTCTCTCTCTCTCTCTCTCTCTCTCTTACAGATGAAGATGTAAGCTCTCAGCTGCTTTTGCAGCCCTGCCTTTGTTTCAACATAATGGGCTCTAACAGTCTGCAACTGTAAGCCCCAAATTAGTTGTTTCCTTTCCTAACTTGCCACGGTCATGGTGTTTGATCACAGCAATAGAAAAGCAATTAAGATAGGAGCAATACTACAAGAGATGGTTAGCTACTGTCTGGTTATCATCACGAAAATGATAACTGAACTCTCTCCCAGAAGAATTCACATACCATGATCAAAATAACTTAAAAACATCTCCAGCTCCTGTGTAATTTATTTTGGCATTTGTCACACTGAAATGTATTAAAAGGGCTCCATTCAAATGAAGTTACTGCACATCCTCAAAGGAAAAAAATAACTTTGGAGACAAAATCCATAAACTCGGCTGAGTATTTATTTATTTATTTATTCATTTATTATTTATTTTACACTCCATATTTTATTCCCCTCCCTGTCCACCCTCTGACTTTTCCACATCCCATACTTCCTCTGCACCCCCTGTCTCCACGAGGATGTACCCACGACCCAACTCCCACCCCACTTGACCTCTAAATTCCCTGGGGCCTTCAATCTTTTGAAGGTTAGGTTGCATCATCTCTGAATGAACACAGACCTGGCAGTCCTCTGCTGTATATATGTTGGGGGGCCTCATATCAGCAAGTGTACGCTGCCTGTTTGGTGGTCCAGTGTTTGAGAGATCTCAGGGGTCCAGATTGAGACTGCTGGTCCTCCTATAGGGTTGCCCTCCTCCTCAGCTTCTTTCAGCTTTTCCCTAATTCAACCACAGGGGTCAGCTGCTTCTGTCCATTGGTTGGGTGCAAATATCAGCATCTTTTCGTTCATCTGCTTGTTGGATCTTCCAGAGTGTGGTCATGCTGGGTCCCTTTTGTCAGTGCTCCATTGCCTCAGTAATAGTGTCAGGCCTTGGAGCCTCCCCTTGAGCTGGATTCCACTTTGGGCCTGTTGCTGGACCTTCTTTTCCTCAGGCTCCTCTCCATTTCCATCCCTGCAGTTCTTTCAGACAGGAACATTTATTGGTGAGAGTTTTAACTGTGGGATGGCAACTCCATAGTATGGCATATGAAATAATGTCTGCATTTGGTGGCTGATTATGGGAGAGACCCCAGGGTGGGGCAGTTTCTGGATGGTCCATCCTTTTGCCTCAGCTCAGAAGAATGTGAATTGATCCATTTTTATCTCCTTGTATTAAGGTCAAGTCTAAGTGGATCAAGGAACTCCACATAAAACCAGAGACACTGAAACTTGTAGAGGAGATAGTGGAGAAAAGCCCCGAAGATATGGGCACAGGGAAAAATTCCTGAATAGAACTGCAATGGCTTGTGCTGTNAGATCGAGAATTGACAAATGGGACCTCATAAAATTGCAAAGCTTCTGTAAGGCAAAAGACACTGTCAATAAGATAAAAAGGCCACCAACAGATTGGGAAAGGATCTTTACCAATCCTAAATCAGATAGGGTGCCATGCCCACTCCAGTGAAGTCTGCTTGTCAGGCCAAGAGAGGCCTGGAAGCACTCACAAGGCAAAGTGTTTCAAGGAAACTCAGCCTCCCGGAACCTTGTGATTCTCATAACCTGCATACTCAAACCCTGTCCCCACATTAATATGGTGTATGGTCTCTTTCAGTATTATAAGTGCCTTTAAATATTGAATTTTATCATAGGTGAGCCTCCACCAGTGTGAATCCGACAAGCTTGGAATTCAGTAGGATTCATTGAGAAGTTTACCTATTCATTAACATTCAAATTTACTTCTAGTAGAGACAGTGAAACTAATTAGGCATTACAAAGAACAGAGCCAGCATAGCTCAGGGCTAGTCTGCAGAAGTGTTTACTGAGGACAGGGAATACACATTCATTGGCTTGGTGAAAAGGTGGGTTTTAACCCCCCCTCCCAAACAGGTGTTTTCACTAGGCACAAAGGAATATCATAATCAAACATTTACTGGGAACCCCTGGTGGTGGGGTTTAACAATTGACTAGCTTTATACCTGGCTTCCTCCTTAAGCTGCCTGGTCCCCCTGGTCTTTTGATGTATACAATCCTTTGTTTTCTGTTACTTTTTCTCTGCAGATGTATCCCCCCTGACTTCTCCTGCTTTTTCTCCTGTATAAATGTTTGATGCTCAATTTAGTAAAACACACTCAGAGTCTGCACGCTCTCTTGTGTTGGGTCTGTGTGTCATTCCCCATCTGACTCCATGCGCATCTTTCACTAGAGACCTGTTCTGTTCCTGGCAGACAGGGGACCCCCAAAAGGGGGTAGTCTGTGGCAATAGGGGACTAATATCCAATCTATAAAATACTCAAGAAGATGGACTCCAGAAAACCTAATAATCCCATTAAAAATGGGTCACAGAGCTAAACAAAAAATTCTCAACTGGGGAATACGGAATGGCTGAGAAGCACCAGAAAAAAATGTTCAACATCTTTAATCATCAGGGAAATGCAAATCAAAACAACCCTGAGATTCCCCCTCAAACCAGTCAGAATAGCTAAGATCAAAAATTAATGTGACAGCAAATGCTGGCGAGGATGTGGAGAAAAAGGAACACTCCTCCATTGTTGGTGGGATTGCAAGCTGATACAACCACTCTGGAAATCAGTCTTGCAGTTCCTCAGAAAATTGGATATAATACTACCAGAAGATCCAGCAATACCTCTCCTGGGCATATACCCAGAAGATCTTCCAACTGGTAATAAGGACACATGCTCCACTATGTTCATAGCAGCCTTGTTTATGATAGTCAGGAGCTGGAAAGAACCCAGATGTCCCTCAACAGAGGTTAGGATTTTTTAATGACTTCTATTTCCTTGTGTGATATGGGCCTGTGTAGATAGTTTACCTACTATTGATTTAACTTTGATATGTGGTATCTGTCTAGAAAACTATCCATTTCATCTAGATTTTCCAGTTTTGTTGAGTATAGGAATTTCCTCCATTTCTGTTGCTATGTCTCCCTTTTCATTTCTGATTTTGTTAATTTGGATACTGCCTCTGGGCCCTTTAATTTGTTTGGTTAGGGGTTTATCGATTTTGTTAATTCTCTCAAGGAGCCAGCTTTTAGTTTTTCTTTTGTAAGACTTTCGTGGGGACCCTCCCCACTTTAGTCTCGAGAAGGCGATGCCCAAAAAACCACAAATAAACCATCTAGATGTAAAAATACGAGGTAGTTTAATGGCGGAGCTCTGGGCCGATGAGTACCTCACGCAGGAGGTGGAGGCACCAACCAGGAGGCTGGAAAGCTAGGGTTTTTTGTAGGGGGAGGGGTTGGGGCTAGCAAGAATGGGTGCAGTTACCCGTGATTAGCTCATTTAAACGTACACATTTGAAGGATGGTACGTGCAAGTCAGGAATGCTAGGAGACCTGAGGGGCGGGTCAGCAGAACATTTGGTTCAGTCCCAGGAATGTTCCAACAATGGCCTGCCTGGGTGTGCCCAGGCCTGTCTCACTGTCTCTCTGTCTCTCTGCCTCAGGCTTCCTAGCTTACAAACAACTATTTCTCTGGACATAAGTTGCATGAATCCCAGGCCTTAAATTTCATTTTAAATTTCATTTCCCTTCACTTTGTTCTCTTTGTTTCTAGTTGGTTGAGTTCAGCACTGAGTTTGACTATTTCCTTCTGTCTACTCCTCTTGGGTGAGTTTGCTTCTTTTTGTTCTAGAACTCTCAGGTGTGCTGTTAAGTTGTTGATGTAAGATCTCTCCAGTTTCTTTACCAGGGCACTTAGTGGTATGAATTTTCCTCTTAGCACTGCTTTCATTGTGTCCCATAAATGTGGGTATGATACATCAATATTTTCATTAAATTCCAGGAAGTCTTTAATTTCTTTCTTTCTTTCTTCCCTGACCAAGTTGAGTGAGGCACTGTGCTGAGTGCATTGATATAAGTTTTACAACAGTGTGGTGGAAAGTGCTACTGCTCCCATCTTTGATTTTATATAGAACAACACAGGACCTGAAAAGGGTAAGCAATAATTATGAGCAGAGGGAAGAATAAGCAAAGAGATAGAGTAGATAGTCTACTGAAAGCTCCCTCATGAAGATGCCCAAGTCCTGTTCACACACACACACACACACACACACACACGCACGATAAAGAATGTTGTATATTAAAGATCAGTCATTAACTGCACAAGATAATAAGGTGGCCATCTTTAACTCATGTTTCACCTAGATCCTATAGATGAACTGCCCTATCCTTCATGGCAAGTATGTCCTCCTTCTCTTCCTCCCTCCCTCCCTCTCTCTCACTCATGAGTAAACCTCCAGAAGCTCTTCCCTACTTATGGTCCTCAAAATCATTGGGCTTGGAAGGTAGACAGACCGTCACCTGTCTCAGTGTCTTTGGAGGCCCTAGAATCTGCATCTTACCAAGATCCCAGGATGAAATTAAACATATAAATGTGTAAGGCACAGTAAATAAAATTTCTACGATGGTCATTTTTTCTTGCATTGGAAGATTCTCAGACATTCCTCTCAGCAGTTTCCCAATGCCTACAAGCATTTCTCTAGGGAGACTGATCTAAGCAGTCACTGACAATCTCATCTTGCTAGAGAAAGCACATATTGGCAGTAACCACATTTTGAAAACATTTTGTCTTTGTAGAATTATGAATTCCCTGGGAGCCCCAGTTCTTCTCACAGCCCTTGAGAGATCAGTGGCATGGAAAAACTGTCACCTGGAACCAGACATGCCGGGTGTGCAGAAACTGCTGTGTTTGCTGTAGTGCAAGGCAGAGCTCATGGATGAGATGAAAACAACAAATCAAAAATCCAACCTAGAGCTCAGTTCATTGTTAGATGCGGAGGACCATGCAAACAGAAAGTGATAAATCTGATGGACTTATCCTTTCACCTAATTCTGAGCTGTCTCAAAAACCACCTTCCCTGAAAGCTTACTGTATAGTCAAGGGATTAAGTTTAAATACCAACTTGTGCCAGAGTCCTAACCTTCCAAGTATATTTTTTAATTAAAGTATAATTATATCATTTCCTTCTCTTTGCAGTCCTCTTTCTAACCCTCTCCCCCAACCTTCCTCTCAACCCTTTTCAAACTGATAGTTTTTCTCTTTTTATTGTTGTTACACACACATACACACACACATAGTGAGAGAGAGAGAGAGAGAGAGAGAGAGAGAGAGCTATACTTGTGTGTATAACATAAATATATAAACATAAACTGTTGAATCCATTTTCATTTGTTTGCATATATATATATATATATATATATATATATATATATATATATATATATATATATCGTATCAGGGATGACCACTCCATATTGGATAATCAGTTAGGTGTCTGACTCTTGGAAGTAGCTAATTCTCTTTCTCTCTCTTAGTATTAAGTCATTGGCAGTAGTTCTTTGTATAAGGGTGGTAACCAGTGAGAATTTCCTTGTCTACGGTATCATATTTATTCCTATTGTCATTGATTAGGTCTTGTTTTAAGAAGCCATTTTAGAAGACAGTCTCACAGCAGTCCCCTTGGTGTACTGGCTCTTATAATCATTCTGCCTTTTGTTCTCCAAGTCCTAGGTACAGGAATTGTCTTGTTGATGCCTCCACTGGTATTTCTATTGCTGTGATGAAACACCATGACCAAAAAGCAAAATGGGGTAAAATGCATTTATTCAACTTCTACTTCCACATTCTGTATATCACTTAAGGAAGTCAGGACAGGAACTCAAAATGGCAGAAACCTGGAAGCAGGAGTTAATGGAGAGGTCACAGAAGGGTGCTATTTATTGGCTCACTTCATATGACTTGCTCAGCCTGCTTTCTTATAGAACCCAGGACAAGCAGCTCTGGGGTGACACCACCTACCATTCTGGGCCCTCCCTTACTGATCACTAATTGGGTAAATGCCTTTCAAATGAATCCCATGGACGCATTTTCTTAAGCAAGGCTCCTTCATCTCTGTTGACTCTCGTGTGTTTAAAGTTGATACACAAAAGCAGCCAGCACAACTGGCGACTACTCCCCAACACAAGCATATCTGATCCATTAGTGTCTGAATTTGGACTAGTTGTGGTCTTTTGTGTTGGTACTCATTTTCTGCAAAGACTTTTTAAAATAAGGGTGAGAGATAAGTTATTCATGGGCAGAACGATAAGTTTCGAGGTTCAGTTAAGAACTTTGGTGGTTAGTAAAGTAATGATAGAAGGTGATCCTCTAAGAGAACACCATTAGCCCCAGACTGTAGGATTTCAGGCATGGTTCTCCTGTTGAGTGGATCTTACATCCAATGGGCAGCTGGTGGTTACTACCAACAGATAAGTGTCAATACACTCTTAGGGATATCATGCCATGCTGGTCATTGCTGTGTTTTATAAGCATCACAGCTGGATAGGATTACAGATGCTACTATTTCTTTCTGGTGCTATGAGAGCTAGAACACAGGAAAGAAGCTTTCTGGTAAAATGTAGCTTGAATCTTCTGAGGCATGCATCCTAAGAATGTGTTATTTTCAGCAATAGGGATTTATCATCAGCTTCTGATAGGTAACCAATGACAATGGTAATATCCTCTTGTTTTGAGAGTCTCTGAGCAACAACTCAGAGGTTTATTATGGCCATTTCTGGGTTTTTCATTTGGTAGGAAATGGATTTTTCTGGGAGCATTGTTTGTACCAGTAGCAGTGCACACACATAACACAGAAAGCTGATATTAAACAAAGACGCCAAAAACATATATACACTGGAGGAAAGATAGCATCTTCAACAACAGTATGTACTGGGCAGCTACATACACATATGCAGGACAATGAAACTAGAATATGTATCTATCACCTATTAGAAAAATGAACTTCAAGTGAATCAAAGACCTTGATTTAAAACCTAAAATGCTAAAACTGCTAGACAAACTCTAAAAATATAGGTGTGGAAAGGACTTTCTGAGTAGGACAACTTTGCCCAGGAACTAAGGACAACAATTGCAACCTCCTAAAACTAGGGAACGTTTCTGTAGAGCTAAGTAAATAACTGAGAGAGTAAAGAAGAAACTCAGAGTGGTGAGAAATCTTTCAACTATACATCTGACAAAGGATTAACATCCAGAATACACAAAGTACTTGAAAACCAGTCTAGAAGACAAATGACCCAATTAGCAGCGGGATAGGAACCAGAACAGTGCGTTCTCAATAAAGGAAATAAAGCAGCTAAGAAATGTTTCAAAATATGATCATCATCCTTAGCAATTATGGGAATGTAAATTAAAACAACTCTGAGGTTTGATCTTACCCTAGTCAGAATGGTGAAGGCCAACAAAACTGACAAGAAATGCTAGGGAAGATGTGGAGAGAGAGAAAATATCTTTTGCTGTTGTTGAGTGCAAACTGATGCAGCCACTCTGGACATCAACATGGTGAACCCTGAAAAAGTTAAAAGTAAAGCTACCATATGACTCAAGCCTACCACTCTTTGACATACGCTCTTACTCCACAGGCACTTGCTCAGCCATATTAATTACTGTTCTATGCACAACATCTGAGAAGTAGAAACAACCCAAATGTCCTTCAGTAAATGACAAGTTTATGAAAACATAGCAGTCCATAAACAGTATGGAATACTATTAATCTACAAAGAAAAATAAAACTATAAAACCAGAAGGTCAATGATATGCCTAGAAAAGATTATACTGAAATGATGTACCCATTTGTGGTTCCTAGCTCCAACCACATGTTCAGATGTGATATAAAATATGGAATGACCACATAAACCAAGAAATTATAATGGGACTAGGATAGGAGTTTGAGGAGTAGCTATGGAATACAGGTGACAATAAGGAGGAAATGGAAAAGTAAGGGGCCCTCACTGGGAAGAGGGAGATCCATAGGGAAAGAAACGAAGAGGGGAGAGACAAAACCACCGAAGTTATCTGACAAAGCCTCTCAAAGAATCATAGAATTATATATTTATCTAAAACTCGACACATCACGTGTGCACATGTGTAACGTGAGATTTAGTCTACTAGAAAAGATGTCATGAAAGAATAAATTATATAGAGTATATAAATATAAACAAACAATACATACAATATCACCAATTTTTTTACTTCATAAGAAAATGTGTGGAAACTCTTCCAAAATAGAAGCTTGTGATCAAGTCAAGAGCAAGCCTTGGTAAATAGTCCAGGATTAATGTAAGCAAACTAAGCTTTAGTGCTTGATCCAGTCACATAGAATCAAGGACCATAAGCAGATAAAATGGTTGCCCTCCATTTCTCAAAAGTAGTATTGATTTATTGTTATTTTGACATTGATTTTCTCCCTATCTACTCAGTGCACTGAACCTTTCTCTTCCTCCTTGTCTAGCTCTGTATCTGTTACTTTCTCCTTGGAATTTTATATCCTTCCCCTTCTGATCACACAACTTATTTTAGATCTGGTCAGAGTTATTCCAGAAAGCTTCAGTCTGGACAGCTCCACCCAGAAGTTAAGTTCAATGTATATCCTTGATTTAAGAAGGAGTGAAAGCTTTTTTATTGACAGGTAACAGGAGAGCAGATGTCAAACCCTAATGACCTTGAGAATAACAGTTGTAAAGAGGAGACAAATTGCAGGAAAGAACATAATTAATAAATTGAAGCAGAAATCTAACTCATCACAGAGAGTAAGCAACCCATCCAAAATCTACAGGACTCTGCAAAATGTACAGAAGAAATAGATCCCATTAATTATGGTCTAAATATGTGAAATCTGGTGCCAGTGCTTCAGCATCAGCTTAATTATTAATAATCAGCATAACTATTCTTCAAATATGAATGCACTTGTACAAATTTAGGCAGAATGCTCTTATCAGTATTCACATCAATGTTAAAATCACTTGATCTAAAATTATTTTTAATATTGTTAGTATCAGCAATGCATACATAGCAATAAGTGAAAGCAAAATAAATAATTTGACAAATTAGTAGTACAGGATAAGTGGTCCTTAACATATTTTTTAAAGTTATTTTTCAATCTAATATTTGATCCAAACAGAAGCTGATTGCCAAGTGGCTGGGGCAAAATTATGTGGTAAAATGAACCACATAAATCTTCATTTTTTTTACTCTCATGGTTATGTATTATCATTTCAGAATTTATTGCATTTGCTTATTTGTTTGTGTATGTCCATACATTTATTTATTCGTATGTGTATACGCACATGTATGCATGCCATAGCATGTATGTGGAGGTCAGAGCTCAATAGGTAGAAACCATTTCTCCCCTTCAAGTATATGGGTCTTAGAGATTAAACTCAGGTCACCAGGATTGACAGAAGATATCTCTATGAGATCAGCCACGTCACTGGCCCTCTGTTATTATCTGAGTACTAGCTAAGCATTACCAATGTCTACATTGCATTAAAAGAAATGAGTTTCCCAAGCAAACACAACTTCGTGTACTGTTAGGGATACTGATGTGCATTTTTAAAGGGGTAATTGACATAAAAGTCAGGATAATATTACTTCTCAAAATAAATGTGGTAGAATGCACTGAGGAAAATGGAATAGTACTTGCTATGTTCCAGCTCTGAAACTGACTGATGGATGTGTATTTTATTATTAATCATCACTTATATGGTGATGTAGCTATTTCCTGTGAATTGAAGCATTTCCTTCTAGAAGGAGGAGGCAAGAGGTTCATTAGAGTCAGGAAGCTAATAAAAGTTACATGCTACAGAAAACTCCAAACTCTCATAAGACTCAGGAAGACAAGAAAGTTCTACAATCCATGAGTTCAATCCCTCCTTGATGAATAGTGCACAGTCCCTGTTAAGAGCAAGGAACTCATTCAGTGCAGTTGTCTGCAGGTGGAGCAGGGAGTTCCAGGTGTGCCGAGTTCAGAAGTCACGATCCATGTTGGATAGACTATTCATGACGCTACCTTTGAGCTGTCCATGTTCCTGTAAAGATCTCCGGACGCATCCTTCTCTGGTTGCACAGGAGCACCCAGTGGATCACTAAGCTGCACAGCAGTGAATTGACTTCTTCAATCTGCCACTGGAGAAACAGCTGTCTTTTCATATCTCCCCAGGAGAAGTCATACAACATGTATCTTTCATGGTTTTTATGTATACTACTTAAATATAAAACTTTGACATCATCCAAAATTTTATTTTTCTATGAAGCCAAATAGAATGCAAGTTAAGAAATCATCCAAGAATCACAAAATGTCACATTTTAACAGAAGTTATATGGGGGAAGACTAGCAAAGAAAGTATGTGCCTTAAAATGTTTCAGTTGATTTTTTAAAAAATCAGTTTGCTGAGGAAATCAGACAAAGGACTTCAAGCATTTCTGCTTCCTGGTAGTTCATGAATGAATGAGTGAATGAATGATTGAATGAATGAAAAGTTTACTTTTTCTAAGAATTATGCATAACTAATTTTCTTCAGAAAAACTGTAGACATTATTTATTGAACAGGATATATTTTAATTTTTTTCTTAAATAATTTTATATCACAATTTTAACCTTTAAAATTCTATCATAGATAGAAGATACAAATTTTAAAAATTAACTGCAATTTTGAAGTCTTTAAATTGTATTTGGAGTTATAATTATGACAATAGTTACAAAGACTTTTTGAACCAATAGCTTATGAAGACCTAAAAGAAATAAGCTTAAAGTAACCAAATATAAAGACTGATAATGTGGTAATGGTGACTACATTGATAACCAACACCTATGGTTTGTGTGTGTGTGTGTTTGTGTGTATTGAAATACCTTATCTCACTGAACTAACAAACATGTACAATTATTGAATGTTAATTAAAAAATCTTTTAAAACTATTGTGCTTGGAGTTAGTGTGGTGGTGCACACCTTTAACCTCAAAACTTTGAAGAGAGAGTAGATGAATCTCTTTGATTTTGAGACTATTCTGGTCTACATAGTGAGTTTCAGGACAGCCTGAGCTACGTAGAGAGACCTCCGCTCAGCACAGGTCTTATGAGGATGCGAACACCTTGCTAGACCTGTGTTGGGGAATATGCCTTAGTTTCTAATAATATTAGCTTATTTGAGAAAATATAGCCACAAAGGACATTCTGACCATGAGGAAACATAGTTATCAAAATACAGCCGCAGGGTTTTCAGTTACCTCATATTTGACTCCTCAAAAAAATAAAAACAGAGAGATAGAATATAGAGGAAATGGCCCTTAGAGGAAGATCAAACTATGCTGTTAAGGTGACCTACAAATGCTTCTCTAATGGAAAGCAATTGAGACAGGTTCCCCCTTCTCTATTTTTGATGGCTTCTTCTCAAGGAAACGTTCATTTGTAAATTCTCCCCTTTCACCTTTGAAAAAGGCCGTGATAGGTTCTCTCTGCCCCTCAGTCTCTAAGGTCTTTCCAAATGACTTGGAAAGGATCCTTCGAAAAGTAATCGCCAAACAAGGAAATCTTGTAGAGACAAAGAAACCTAACATACTTAGAGGTACTGATAACTAACCCAGACAGCTTACACATCAAAGGACATTTTCAAATTGAAAAGTAAATAGCTCCTGTGCTCACCACATCTCATTGGTCAGCTTGTTCACTTGCATCCTCTAGAAGCTCCCCTCCAGCTTGCTTCAATCCTAACCTTCCTTTGTCTTTTACTTTTAGCAGAATTTACTTCAAACCAAGGCTATTCTTGATATTGCAATATCCTTGAACTGAAACCTTTCTTACTGTTTTTCTGTTTTTCTAGAGTTCAGTTTTTCTTAGACAAGGATGCCTGCATAAAGTCAAAGATCTGGAAACTCTACAAGAAATGAAGGTGTTTGTCAATAATGTCAGCAAACAGGCATTTCTAAGTGCCTGTTGGCAAGGGGCATAACATTTGCAGTCTTGTGGTAGCACAGGCATTGCCACAAATTATTTTAGTGCAGGGTTAAAAATTAGAAGTGACTTTAAAGAACTCAGAGTTTGATGGGAAATAGTAACTTTCTTGGGTATAAAAATCAATGGTCCAAGAAGCATAGATAAAACTCCAGTAGCTCTGAGTAGGACAAAATGCTTTTGAAAGAGTTGACATAGGGGCAAGAGCCAGTTTTCAGAGCGTGACAGCAAAAGTAGGAGCATATGAACAGAGATGTCCAAGAGGTGACATGGACCATGAGTGATGGAAAGTATCACAGGTCTTTACTATGCTTACCTCTTGATGAAAAAGTTGTTAGCATGGATGGAGGTGGTGGGGGTGGGGTGGGGGTAGGAAAAGTGGGGGTGGGGGTTGCGGTGGCAGTGGGTATGCTCAGTGTCTCAGATGCTTTAAAACACACAGTGCTTTTAAAATTGGTGATATTATTAACTCCCCTTGTCTGATAAGGAAACTTAGCTTCAAAAGAGACCACACAGCCAGCAGAAGGTGCATCTGACATTTAAACGAAAGCTGTTTTAAAAAGCCATATGCTTGTCTGATTAACCTCAGTGGTCTTCAGTTCTAGCTCGACATTAGAGTTGCTTTGAGAGTTATTTCAAAACATCAGTATCTGAGTAAGGCTTATGGGTTAGCATTTTTCAAAAGTAAAAAAATAAAATCAAATTAAATTAAACCTATTCAACATGATTGTTATGTGGCAACTGTTGCAGGAAGATATTCTATTTCTCAGCCCATCCTCTCTGTGGCTTCAATAATAGCATAAATCAATCTGAGGAGACAGAGCTGGCTCCTTGCCACTTCCTAACCTCTAATTCACCTCAGAAAAATAGCAGTCTGACTTCAGAATTTGCCAACCATTGAAATTGAAACAGGGTAAATTTATCCATTAGCTCCTATCTGATAGATCCAGTTCTTAAATACTCTACTTTCCTGCATCAGTAGACATGAGTAAAATAATCCAGTTCTAGAATCCATGCCCATGTCTTTTTATAGGATATGTTATCTATTGAATTTCACTGAAGTTTGCATTCGACTCTCTTCCTTGATTCACTTTTGTTACTGCAGCCTTCCTCTCAGAGTTCCCACTTCACCCTCTCCTTGTGCAGTTGCTTGCAGGCCTGTGCTTATATCAATCCAATCGATCTCTCACATTATCCTCTTCCTCCCTAAGACTCACTAACACTACCCTTACACTGCCAGCCCAATTGTTATCCTTGACCTCAATTCCAACATGTAGGTGCAAATTGAAACAGGGGATAGAATTGCTCAATTATTCTTATTTCTTTGCATCAAGGGCAATAGTGTTCCAGTTGAATGAACAAGGGATTTGGGGAGCACTGGGAAGCGTGTGTGCCCAGCCAAACATCATTTGACATAACTAACTTTCCAAAGAAACTACAAGTTTACACTTCATGGAGGTGCCCCATTTGGGATACAACCATCTGTTTATGGCAAATCAAGAATACCTGGACCTTAGAGGTGTTCTTGCCCAGGAGCCAGTGTTATATTCGATACAGGACTTGCTCTATTCAATATGTAGGAAGCAGATCTAAGAATAATGATGTCCTTAGGTCCTGTGGTGACAAGAATTCACCATGCCTTTGAAGCTTGTCTGCTAAGCCCCAGAGCATGAGATCAAATCATTTCGTAGAATGTAATTTTAATGGAATGATAGGTAAATAGAAATCAGAGGAGCAATGTTCTTGAAGTATTTTGCTTCCTTCTAGTTTCTCTGTATACTATTATTTTGCAAAACACGGATGGACAGTACAATTGTTATAGCCATGGCTGATTGGCTGTTGAACTCAACTGCATTTTTTTGTGATGGTACTAAATGTTGTAGATAATTTTCCCCCTATTTTAACTATCTATGTAAGACTGGTAAGGTGGCTCAGAAAGTAAAGGTGCTTGCTGCCAAGACTGACACCATGACCTCCCTCCCAGGAATCCTCCTGGTGGGAGGAAAGAATTAATATTGTCCTCTGACGTCCATGTGTGTGAAGGCACCCACCTACCCTATTCTCTTGAGCCAGGCCCACACAGTTCAGTTCACCCTCAGCACTACTGTCTTTTCTGCTTATACTAGTGTGACCCACTAGTTGACATGTTCAACTGCTTTCCTAATCCAAAGTTCCAAAGTCCACATTCCCACAAACAAAAGCATGGCAAGGCCTATCACAGCACTACCCCAGTCCATGGTGGCAATTTCTTAGTCAAAGTTCTACTGCTGTGAGGGGATACCATAAACATGGCTGAAGTGGAAACTTCTAGTTCCTTTGAACTTTAGTTATGTCAAATGATGTTTTGCTGAGGCACACAGATGAATGGATGTCTTGCTAAAGCAGATGCATGTAAGAATGTTTTCCGAAAGCAGACACAGGTGAAAGGATGTTTTGCTGAAGCAGACACAGGAGAGAATGTTTTCCTGAAGCAGACTCAGGGAAAAGGATGTTTCAATATAGCAAACACATGAAAGGACCTGTGATGAAGGAGTATAGATATGACCCCACAGACAGTGGGAGACAAGCACTGAACATTGGTTTGGTTTTTGCCACCTCATCATTCTTTGCTAACAACCCCCATGCATTGGCTTGCCTTACATAGCATTGCTGAGCTCAACTTGTGGTAATACAACTATTGAGAGAAACTCACCTAAGAACTGCTCCTGAGGCTCCTATGGCAGCTGGCCACTTCCAATGACTCGCCTCAGTACTGTTGGAGAGCCTGGTGGTTTCTTCAGAAATTAATACAGCTGCTGGTTTGAGCCTGGTGTCTGACTGCCTAGAGGACTGGTCTGCAGCTGCTGAGTCATATTTGGTGTTTGCTACAGGACTAAACTGCTGAGAAAGAAAAACAAGCTCATTCCCAAAGGACTGTTGCTCAACAGGTCCACTTCCTTCATAACCCCATAACTTTTCTCTTCCACTACCTCTGGTAGGTGGTGGGCTAGAGGAGAGGTTGAACCCCTATTAAAAGTAGGTTACAAAAAAGTATAACTATGCCTGGTAATTCTTATTCAGGAAAAAATTTAATTGTGACTTTCTTTTTTTTTTCTTTTTCTTTTTTTCCCAATTTTTATTAGGTATTTACTTCATTTACATTTTAAGTGCTATCCCCAAAGTCCCCACACCCCTACCCACCCACTCCCACTACTTGGCCCTGGCCTTCCCCTGTGCTGGGTCATATAAAGTTTATAAGACCAAGGAGCCTCTCTTCCCAATGATGGCTGATTAGGCCATCTTCTGCTACATATGCAGCTAGAGACACAAGCTCAGGGGGTACTGGTTAGTTCATATTGTTGTTCC
>NC_034594.1:3645300-3653033 GCF_900095145.1 Mus pahari | reverse complement strand
AGCATCAGCAACAGAATACAAGAGATGGAAGAGAGAATTTCAGGTGCAGAAGATTCCATAGGGAACATGGACACAACAATCAAAGAAAATGCAAAATGCAAAAAGATCCTAATTCAAAACATCCAGGAAATTCAGGACACAATGGGAAGACTAAACCTATGGATAATAGGAGTATACGAGTATAATTGGGACTTTCTTGTAGGTCCGAGGCATGAATCATGAATCATGGAGACATGCAGGCAGACATGGAACTGAAGAAGGAGCTGAGAAGTCATGGATCAGCATGCAGCAGAAAGAGACACTGGGCCTGGCTGAAGCATATGAAACCACAAAGCCCACCCACAGTGACATGTTTTTTCCAACAAGACCACACCCACTCCAAAGAAGCCACATCTCCTAATAGTGGCACTCCTTATGAGCACATAGGAGACATTTTATTTCAAACCACCACTGAAACCATCATCAAAGCAACTTACAAAAGAATTTTGGGATCTTATAGTTCCAGAGGGTTGGATTGCATGAGGACCATGGCGGGTTGCATAGCAGCAGGCAGGCTGGCATGGTAATGATGCAATAGCTGATAGCTTGTATCAGATCCACAAGCACAAAACAGACAAAGGTCTAATTGGGAATGCTGTTGGCTTTTGCAACCCCAAAGCCTTCCTCCCGTGACTGTTTTTCCAACAAAGACATATCTTTTAATCCTTCCCAAACAGATATACCCACTAGGGAGCAAGTATTCACATATATGAGCCTGAGGGGGCCATTCTAAAACACCACACTCAACTAGGTCAGAACAAAAGAATTTTGTAGCATCCCATTCTTTGTTTTCACTAGTCATAATCAAGTAATAATTTGAAGACATATAACATATAGAAGATGACTCTGTAACTAAAGCCCAGGAGTTTTTCTCAATATTAAGTAAAAAATTATGTGAATGGATGTACCATTTCATTTATAATAAAGTGCAAATTCTTTGCAATTTATTTTCAGCTGAAAAATCAAATTAGGAAGTAATCATTCCATTACTGAATATATTAACTTTGCCATATTAAAAATCATCTCCCCAGTGTTCGATTTTAAAATCAATTTGCATCATTTATTTTTTGTTTACAAATTAATATTCATCCTGTGCATACTGGGGATTGTGGATACAAGGATGTTCAGTAGACTTCTCTCTGTTTGCTTCACAAATTCAATAAAAAATATCGTTTTCTCTGTGTGCTATGTAAGGCTTGCAGAAACTTGCCTCTGAACACTAGAATTCTCTAATACCATGAATTTTTTCTTTCTTTTATCCACCTTTAATGTCAGTCTAAGCTGTAACCTGAAAGCACCAGGTATGATGATTTGTGATCCAATTTATGATTCCAAACCTTAAGTCAAGAATTGAAATACATTATCTATCTCAATATTCATCTTGCTCATTGGTAATTAGTAAGAATAAGCACTTTTCAAGGACAATTCACCTCTAGGGATATTCTTGATGTATTGAACTAGAAGTGCAGTTGGTGAATTAAGAATGGACTGTGCATGACCCTAAGGAGAAACACTGTCTGATCTATAAACTGAAAAGATTCAGGAGAAATGCCAGTTATTAATAGTCTTCTGTTGCATTTGTGAGTAACAGCTATAAGAGAGAACCAATAATATGTATCACAGACTAGCTCTGGTTAATGTCTCAAGTTTGGCATTTGGCTGGCTCCTTCCAAGACTACTTCTATTATATACTGACTTTATTTTAACTATTATAATACTTTTATCTCCCATTACCCCTTTGGCTATAGAAATGCAAACTGAGATACAGAGGCCTGAAACCACCATTACAAAATTTTACTTTGGTTATCTAGGAACACTATTCTAATGAAATTGATATTTCTCCTATGTTCATTCCTTTTTTAAAAAATTTCCTCATCTGTAATATCTACAGTTATTAATATTGAAGAAATTGTGGGTTTATATGAGACCAAACACTAGCAACAGAATAATTTAAATCAGCATAAAACTTAAGTCAATAATAAATTAAGTCATTATCTCTAAGTGTACAGACCATGAATATGAGTGCCTGTGTATTTATAGACAAGAATTTCATAATTGTGTGCTATGGAAATCAAACATCAGCTCATTCAATGGCTCCAACAAAACAGAGCTATGAAGTTCTATGCTCATACTTTAGGAAACAGAATGCTGGCATGGGTAAAGCCATGGCGTCCTCTGAGAGAAGAGGAATATTTAGAGAGCACTGTTAACTGAAGAAACACTGAGTGAAAGTCATATGCTGTCTGCACTGAGCCGGCATCTGGCAACATCAGCTTAGAAATCAGAGATCAAGAGCCTCTGTGTTTCTTGATGTTCTTCACACCATATTTCTTGAACAATGGATTTCACGTGACAGAGTGACTAAGCAACATAATTTTTTAAAAAATACCTCCTGTCAAGATACATCAGGAATTAATGTCACCTTTCATATTCTTAGTTTTTTATTTTTCAGTTACAATGTGAAAATGGGGGATATCAAACCACAAACATTAACAGAATTTATTGAGCTGACATATGCAAAGAAATTAGCTCTATGTCTTATATACAGCAAATATTCACATAGTTGTGAAATGGCAAACATTTTTATATTCTTTAATGATTTTATTTTCTTTAGAAAATAATATTGTTAGGAAAGCAGAGAGTGAGCCACTTTATCTTAATATTGTAAATTATAGCTTCCTTTCTGCCAGTACTATAGTCTTCAGTTCTAATAACCTTATTAAGGTTTTTCTCCTGTTTCAGGTACATGATTTTGTAAGTTCAAAGGTTTCATGAAGTTGCCTCTTTGATTTCTGCCCATCTCCCTCTGGCATTTCTCTCCTGGAATATATTCAATGGTCAAAGGAAAACTTTAACCATACTTCCTCTGGAGAGTCCCCCCTACCCTTTTCAGAATTATTAGCATCCTCCCCAGTGTTCTTGCAAACAACATAGTGTACCTTTTATGATATCTGGTCATTTGTACGTGAATCTCTCTCCTTTGATAGCCTGTGAGTTCCTTGAGGGACGAGAGTCTGACTTACTTGCTCTTAATAGACATAACCAGGAGAGAGGAAGCTTTAAAACACAGGCTTTGGGGAAACAAATACTGAGAATCTTTCTGGGCAATGACATCAGTTGTATTAGGAGAGAAATTGAGGAAAGGGAAGAATAAGAATAGACCAGCATGCTGTTTGATTTTCTGTGGATTTCAGCAGTAAAGCATAGAAGCATGAGAAAGCCCTGAGCATCATTCTCTCCAGCAGCAGCTGCAGATACTGAGGGCTGTTCTAGAACACATATTTTATTCAGATATATTTTTCAAAGTCCATTCATATCAAATTATTAAATATCAGTAAATGGTCTTTTTAATTCCTATCTTTTTTCTTCCTCCAATAAGAGAAAGATACTTGTAGTCATTAAAGATAATCCACTAATTAAGACTCTCATTATAATGCCATATTTTGATCCCACTTCTGAATTCTCAAGATCCAAAAAATAAGATCACTGAAATTTAACTTATATTTCTAAAATATAAGAAAGATAAATAAATAGTAATGATCTTTAAAGCACTCATCGTCCCAGTATGGTTAATGTCATTGTGACAGACACTTGAATATTAATTCATAATTGCTGACATGAGAACATACACACTTTACGCTTTGAGAAAGCTAACTTTGAAAATAAAACTTGTGATATTGCCAATTATGAATGCATGTTGCTTATGTAAGTGTGATCTTTTGGGGAAAAGATTATGGGAAAAATCCTTTTGAGAAAGGCAAACAATCATTTCAAAAATCTATCCCTTTAGACACTAAATAAACCGAACGTATGATTTTTAAATGCAGCTCCACATTGATGCAGTCATCCTTTTAGAACAGAGTAATGGCTGACTAGGAAGTAAGGAAGTGACTAATTCTCCAGTTCCTCTAAAAGCAATATTCACATCACTGGCTAAATGAGCTACAAGGAGCATACTATAGATAAAACTGGCTTCTAGTTTTAAGGAAAGTAAACCCTAACTCCGAGTCCTTAGCAGGAATGAAACAAAATGAACCACACTCATTCTGAAAAGTAATGACTTATAGGCAATGAAGGTTTCTGATAAATTTTAATGGGAATAAAATTTCTGGAATTAAATTACCATAAATTTCACTGTGCTTAAAAATAATCTTATCATGCATTATATTCAAAGGACATGATTTATTTTACTTCCAGCCCTTAAGATAGCTGTTAAAATATTGAACTTATAAAGTAACTATTTTTTTCCTAAAGAATTCCAGACTATTTTACTGATTGAAATATCTGGAAAGAAAATTGATTTTCATTCCTGATAATTACTCTTACCTTCAATTCCAATATCTCTAATTATTTTTAAATTATTATGATGACTATACACTTATGTTTTCTAAAAACAAATATTGGCTTTGGAAAGTTGAAAAATTATTAAGTCCAAATTTTCTCATGACATCTAAAAGTTATTTTAGCAAAATAAACCCTCATAACTATTGCTTTCTGACAATACTCAAAAAGCACAACAGTATAGGAAAAGGGATATTTGATTTTTTTTCATTTTAAGAACAAAGAATAAAGGAAACAAAAGTGTAAACCTCAAATATGGTTAATATAAAACTACTTATATGAATAATATTTTAAATGCCAATGCTCTCATGTACCAACTACAGGATAGAATTTCCCAGTGTAAGCCCAAAAGAAGACTCAACAAAATGGTTGAGAACAAGAAACTCCTTTATATATAAAGGCACATATAAACTAAAAACAAAGGCAAAAATAGCTATGTAAGGCTAACACTAATCAAACAACAACAAACCAAACAAACAAACAAACAAACAAATAATAAACCTAACTATATTAGCTCCAGATAGAACAGACTCCATAGTGTGGAAAGTTACTAGGAACAAAGAACAGTATGCAGTGACAAAGTCAATATTTCAAATACTATACAACATTCTCTAATGTCTGTGCACCTAAAAACAGAACAGCAAAATACGTTAAGTAAAACCCATTAAAATGGTGATTACAGTCATCTTAGTGCCTCTAATTTAACAGTAAATTAACAATAGAAAATGTCCTTGAAAGCATACTTCCAAATAACATATGGGCCATAGGGGAAATCTCAGAAGAAGCTTCAAATTATTTTAAAATATATGAACATGCAAGCACAATACATTAAGTTGTGTGGGATGCAATAAACATAATGCTTAGGCGAAAGTTACAAGCATTGAACATGTATTTCACAAAAGACAAAAAGGACTAAATCAATAATTTATTCTTCCCCCTGGGGAAACTAGGCAAGAGCTAGTAAATCCTAGCCCATGTAGGCAGAAGAGAAGAAACAAAGAGAGGAAATAAACTAAACCAAAAGCCAGTTACTTTTCAAGTTCCACAAAGTGGATAAGCCTCTAGCAAGACAGAGAACACAAGACCATAGTCAGTAGAAACGAAAATGAGGAAGATTACAAACTCGGTGTTCATAAAAGATAGCCGCAACCATATCTGTGCTCATGACTTTATAACCTAGATTAAGCTGAGCATCTTCTTGTCAAACTCACACAAGAAAAAAAAAAGCAACATAAATAGATCTCCACTTTGTAAGTAGATGAAATGAACGTGCAAGAACTGGACAAAAAATAAAGCATTGTACCCACATGCCTTATCAGTGAATTCTCATGAGAATCTAAAGGAGAAATTATATAAATTTACCACAGTCTCTTCTAGAAGAAAGAAATGGAGAGCAACCTTCTCAGCTTCCTTTACTAGGCCAGCCCTAGAACAATTTTAGAAAATAAATATTTACAAGAAAAATATACTTATACCTGAGTATGCAAAATATCCTCAGCAATTAGCAAAATAAATCCCAAATCTACTAAACAAATTATACAGCATAACTAAATGGTATTTACCTCAAGTAAGCCAGGTGTTTTTTTAATATTAGTCAGTAAGGCTTTCTAACTTTCTACATTAAAGGACCAAAGCAAAAACCCCTTAGTTCCTATCCAGCAAGTCAGAAACATATTTCTACACCACCTATGCGTGATGTTTGTGGTGAGTTTATTCATATTTTTCAAGGGTGAAAATGTCTGATACGCCCACCTGCAGGTAACTGATAAGTCAACTGTGCTACTGCCAGACAAAGGAGTACCATAGAGCAATAAGCAAGAAAAAGAAAGCGATGTGCATGAGATCTAAATGCATACTGTTAACAGAAAATAATTCCACCTACAGAGACACATACTGTGTAACCCAGTTATATAATATTCGAGAGAGGGCAAAATAATAGTAAAAAAAGAATGGTTGCTATAGATTATTTAGAGGAAAGTATGAGTATAAGGAACCTAGATAGACATTAGGACTTACAGCTGTTTTATGTGATATTAAAGTGGTGGACATATCATGATAAATGCTTTTCCAAACACAAAGAGTGTAGAATACTAACAACACATTTTAGCATAAATGATGGGCTTTGGGCCTATATAGGTTCACTTAATGTTGTGATATGGACCCATTGAGGAGGAGAGAGAGTTAATGTCTGGAGACAGCGTCTACACAAAAACTCTCTGTCACTTCCCTTACATGCTTGTGAGCCTCGGTGTCCTCTAAGAAATAAAGAATAAAATCTATTAATGAGTGCTTAGTACTTTCTGTAGACCTGTAAACTAAATGCAACAAAATTGAAGAGGATGTGTTTAATATATGTATGCAAATGTCCTACTTACCAGGCAAGCTATAAAAATGCACAATCATGTTCTTATTCTTTAAATAGCTGGCAGACTATGCATGGGCCATTCACAACTGAAAATTGATGTCTGAAGTTGTATACAATTAATGTAATTGACACAAAAGAAAATTTTAAAAGACTATAAAGAGATAAACAGAGCCCCAACAGAGATTAATTTATCAATGTTTAACATGCTTTAAGTATTGACTCTATCGTTCACTACTGTGTGTTGAAGTCATAACAGCAGTGGATGTAACATGACTCGATGCTCACTGTCATTTACCAGGACCTGGGAATGACTGCCGTGCTTCCTCAAGCTGGCACAAGGCAGGTACTTTTGCTTATATGTCCCTAGAAAGTTTTATTCCTTAGAAAATTCTTGGAATTTTTTAAGGGTTTATTTACTTTTAAAAATTTTAATTGAAAATATATTCTTCTGTCATACAGTACAAAACAATACCAGTTTTCCTCTCTCCATCCCTCCCAGCTCCCCCAACCTCCCCACCCCTGAAATCCATTCCTCCTCTGTTTCCCTGGAGATCAACTTATGTGTATGAGTATTTTCCCTGCATGTCTGTATGTGGTACCACATGCATGCAGTGCCCATGGCGACCAGAAGGTGGCAATAGATAGCTTAGAACTGGAGTTACAAATAGTTGTTAGTAGCCACTTGGATATTCTTTTTATTTTTATTTTTTTATTTATTGTTTTAGACCTATCTGGCACTCATGATTCACTTTTTTTAGCAGCATTTTTCTTTTTCTTTTTCCAATTTTTATTAGGTATTTACTTCATTTACATTTTAAATGCTATCCCCAAAGTCCCCTTTACGCCACCCCCCCCCCGCTCCCCTACCCACCCACTCCCCCTTCTTGGCCCTGGTGTTCCTCTGTACTGGGGCATATAAAGTTTGCAAGACCAAGGGGCCTCTCTTCCCAATGATGGCTGATTAGGCCATCTTCTGCTACATATGCAG
>NC_034594.1:3641555-3643420 GCF_900095145.1 Mus pahari | reverse complement strand
AGCCATTTTCACAATGTTGATCCTGCCACTCCATGAGCATGGGAGATCTTTCCATCTTCTGAGATCTTCTTTGATATCTTTCTTCAGAGACTTGAAGTTCTTATCATACAGATCTTTCACTTCCTTAGAGTCACACCAAGGTATTTTATATTATTTGTGACTATTGTGAAGGGTGTTGTTTCCATAATTTCTTTCTCATCCTGTTCATCCTTTGTGTAGAGAAAGGCCATTGATTTGTTTTATTTTATATCCAGCTACTGCACTGAAGCTGTTTACCAGGTTTAGGAGTTCTCTGGTGGAATTTTTAGGATCACTAATAGATACTATCATATCATCTGCAAATAATGATAATTTGACTTCTTCCTTACCAATTTGGATCCCCTTGATCTCCTTTTGTTATCTAATTGCTCTGGCTAGGACTTCAAGAACTATATTGAATAGGTAGGGAGAAAGTGGGCAGCCTTGTCTAGTCCCTGATTTTAGTGGGATTGCTTCCAGCTTCTCTCCATTTATTTTGATGTTGGCTACTGGTTTGCAGCAACTTAGAAATGTGGTTGATTTTTATTTTCTAACCCAAAAGTTAGACGTGTTTTGCCGTTTTCTGTGGTTTATTTTACATTATGGTTACTTAAAGATATCATAGTTTAATTAATCCAATGCTTCAGCAACTAGCACATTGCTAAAGGAAATAATCACCGTGTCAGCATTAAGAGCATGGCTGTCCGGGACTTCTCTAGCAGCACTTGAGGTATCACAGGGAAGGCAGTTAACACGGAGTGAGAAAAGAGCAGGCGTGTGAGCTTGCTTCCTTTTCCTTAAACAACACACTGTGTTATGCTCCAAATGTAAGACAACTGAACCAATTTACTGGAAGAAAGACAAATGTAGGTATAGCAGCTTGGGTCTCAGAGGATTTCCTGACACTGACTCCTGGAAAAGGCCCCACGTGGACCTATCCACAGGTTTACTCCACATTGTGTGAACCCGTTTCCTTTAACGATTGCAAAGTCTTCCAAGTGGAAAGCTCACCATGAGAAACTTGCAGTTCACATCATGCCATTTGCTGGGGGAGGTTCTATTCAGACAATGCATTGGTTTTCAGGTGGCCTCTGACTCTGTGGAGCATTTCAGAATGAACTCCCTTGTTCTTAATGCTATCCACTGCATGCTTCTGGCTACTGTTGGGAAGTATTCCAGTTCTACAAGTGTTTATGAAACTCAGAGCTGACCCTGTAGCTATTAATTTACAATCTATATGTAGAAAAGAATCACACCACAATAAATTCTGACAAGTCTTTAAGAGCATTGTAGTTATGAGTAGCAATTATGATTAGCTCAGTGATATTTTTTAACATTAAAGTGTATTTTTAATGAGCTTCGTTTACTCTGCATTTAGAATGTGTCTGTGTGTAAGTAATACGTCTAGTGGGTGATTTAGCGTTACCTTCATCTCTTCTACAGTGAGAGTTGTTTAAGCAAGTAATTAACCCCTTGGTTTTTGGCTATACCAAAAATAACTCAGTGGAACTCGTAATGGATCTCATTGAGGGATAATCACATAGCTTAATTAATTGAAGAACCTCTTTTCATTTAAAAAAGACATGGAAAGCATTACAGTGCAGGAGAACCCAATACTCAGAAGAGCATTTCCCAAGATACACATTGGTAGGCAGGTACTGCCATGGAGAGAAAATGCTCATTATAAGTGAGTTGCTCTGAAGAGCCAGAAACCTTGAGATTTGTCATGGCACTGACACCCCAGTCAACTATACTATTTGGAGATGTGGTCTTTAACTCTTACATCTCTCTTCTCTCTCTTTCTCTCTCTCTCTCTCTCTCTCTCTCTCTCTCTCTCTCTCTCTCTC
>NC_034594.1:3625616-3641295 GCF_900095145.1 Mus pahari | reverse complement strand
ATCTATCTATCTATCTATCTATCTATCTATCTATCTATCTATCTATCCATCTATCCATCTATCCTGTAGATTACTTCATTACCTTGATTATGTAACACCCACTTCTGGGAGATCTGGTGTGTTCTAGGTTAGCTGCCCATTATGATGAGGCTCTTGTGTCTATTCTGGTTCTAATCTGTCCCTTTGCTCTCACTCTGAGAGTCATTACTTTTCCTTAGGATTTGGGAGAGTGGGCATCAAGCAGCATCCTTGTTCAACAGACGCAGCTCTAGTGTTGGTATTGTTGCACCTTCCTAGTACCTTAGACTGCATGCAAAGGGCTTGGCAATCTCAATAAGATGTCACCTTGCTGTGGCAAGCAAGACTAGATGTGTTCCCTTTAGATAAGTTCACTTTGATCCTTAACAGATTGGTTTATTGTCTAGGACGTGTGGGTATTAGACATTTGAGAAATGATGCAGTGGGTAAAAGCTTCTGCCACCCAGCCCAGCCATCTGACTTGGATCCCCAAGACCCACATGGTAAGAGGAGAGAACAAAGTCCTTCAAGTTGTCCTTTGACTCCCTCATACTAGCCACAGCAGCTGCACACATATATACATATGCACACATGCATGATAAATAGGATGCATGTTTAAAAACTAATATGAAATCGTCATGTACCAGAAAACTGAAGAGGACTGCCCATATCCAAACCTCTTAAATGAGCGCACGCCACAGGCGCTGTAGCTGGCTCTTCTCCATGACCTTCAGGATCGCTGCCTTTCCTTCACCGTCACGAGACAACACTCTCATCTACCAGGTAAGTGGAATATTGAACATGTCTGTTCCCTAGAGCGTCTTAAAATGTTGGCTCTCTAAAAAGTATATAAGCCATTTGCTTGATACTGGAAGTGAAGCAGACTGTGAAATAATACAAAAGGTGTTTAATTATGT
Organism: Mus pahari; assembly: GCF_900095145.1. Taxonomy (NCBI): domain Eukaryota; kingdom Metazoa; phylum Chordata; class Mammalia; order Rodentia; family Muridae; genus Mus; species Mus pahari. The sequence goes on along the minus strand of NC_034594.1, from coordinate 3,640,360 downwards.
ATAAAACAAATCATAGTTCCAAAATCAAAGGAAATTAGAATTGTGCAAGTGGTGAGAAACAGCAAGGGTTAGTGTACTCACAAGCAGCAAGCACACTGTAAAAGACACAATCAAAACGATCCTGAGATTCAGTCATTGGCTGGCCTTACTGAGCCTTGAGTTGAGGGCTTTCACCTTCTCTTAGAGTATCTTGTTTCTTCTTCACTGGCTGTTGTTTCTTGGAGGTCTCTTCTTTGCAGAAGAGGAAACAGAGGGGGTGTGGATGTTGGAGAGAAGGGAGGATGTGGACAGTGGGGAGGAGTAATGAGAGGGAAAGGTGGGGTTGGGATGTATTGTATGAGAAAGGATGCTTTCAATAGTCAACAAAGGAAAAAATCAGTCATATTTAAAATAATTTCTATGAAAATAATGATTAAATTTATCTTATAAAAATTATATTCTATTTAATTTTGATTTTGTGTGTGTGTGTGTGTGTGTGTGTGTGTGTGTGTGTGTGTATGTGTGTGTGTGTGACAAAGCAACTTATAAAAGTTAGTTCTCTCCTTCCACCATGTGGAACCCAGGAATTGAATTCAGGTCACCAAGATAAACAGTAGGCAGCTTACCTATGGAGCCATCTTGCTATGCTTTAGCATATCCATCTCTCTATCTCTCTAAATAGATATATAGAGAGATATACACTAAGAATACATATTAATGTATGTTCAACATAGAAATCCACAACATGTAATTCAAGTGTTAAGTACATTCCTTCTTACGAATTTTGTCACCTACCTTAAGACTAGTAGGAAAAGAGCATTTCTTCTAGAATATTCTGAAATCCTTCTTTCTTTCTTCCTCTCTTTCTTTCTTTCTTTCTTTCTTTCTTTCTTTCTTTCTTTCTTTCTTTCTTTCTTTCTTTCTTTCTTTCTTTCTTTCTTTCTTGGTTATTTTATTTATTTGCATTTCAAATGTTGTCCCCTTCCCAGTCTCTCCTCTACAACCCCCCATCTCATCCCTCTCCCCTTTGCATCTAAGAGGGTTCTCCCCAACCCACCCACCCACTTCTACCCCAAAGCTCTAGCATCCCCCTGTCCTGGGCCATCAAGCCTCCACAGGACCAAGGGCCTCCCCTCACAATGATGCCAGATAATGCAGTCCTTTGTTACATATGTAGTGGGAGCCATGAACCCACCCATGTGTACTCTTCGATTGGTGGTTTAGTCCCCGGGAGTTCTAGGGGGTCTGTTTGGTTGATATGGTTGTTCTTCCTATGTGGTTGCTTAACCCTTTAGCTCCTTCATTCTTTCCCTTAACTCTTCCATTGGGGTCCCGGCTCTCAGACCCACGTTTGACTGTGAGCATCTACTTATGTATTGTTCACAATATGGCAGAGCCTCTCCGGGGACAGCTATGCCAAGCTCCTGTGTTCAAGCACTTCTTGGCATCAGCAGTAGTGTCAGGGTTTTGTGTCTGCAGATGGATGGATCCCTAGGTAGGGCGATCTCTGGAAAGCCTTTCCTCCAGTCTCTGCTCCATTTTTTGTCCCTGCATTTCCTTTAGACAGGAACAATTCTGGGCTCTTTCTAAGATTCCATAGTTAGTGCTACTAAAATAAAATGATTAAGAATAGGCTGCAGAAGTGGCTCTTCAGTGAAAAGCAGATGCTCTTGTAGAGAACTAAGACTGGCTGGAGTAGCCACGTCAAGCAGCTTACCATCTCCTATAACATCAGCTCCAGGGGATCTGACACCCTCTTCTGGCTGCCATTGGAAAACACACACACACACACACACACACACACACACACACACACACACACCACACACACACACACACACACACACACCATACATGCAGAGATGCATGCTCACAGTCACATATGTAAAAATAAAATAAATGCTTAAAAGAAACAGAAAATTACTGTATTCTTGTCCTAAATCTCCTTTCTTTCAAGTTCTTTGCAGTGTTCAAGGATTTATGCATTTCTGGTCACTCTTCTGTACCCAATCATCTGATAAGTGAATATTTCTTCTGGCGTAAAACTATAAGACTTAGTCATATGCATGGAGCAATGCCTTTGTCTACTCTCAGAAGGCAAACTTAGCCACAGCTGTGCAACAGGCCTGCTAGCTTATCCTTGCTATTTTCTTGTACATATTTCTTATTCAGGTTGTTCACTGGGCATGAGCCAACCTACCATTGTCCATGAGAAAGTGATAGTGAAAGTGACTCACTCCTCCAGAATGTGTACCATGTGCCTTTTATATACGATGACTTCTTTACAAATGAGTAGCAGACCAGAACACTGCAGCAGTTCTCAAGGTGAACATGTCCTACCACGTTAAAGTTGTGCTCAGGAGTATAACATCCCCAGGTATTTAGGCTTAGTTTTCTTTCTGCACTTTACCCCAATTCTTTAAACTATCTTCTTCAACTGCCTTTATCGTGACATACTTACTATCTTGTCTAAATCTTTATGTACCATACCCACAAACATTATTCATAATTTATTTCTAAACTCTCTCTGAACACTTCCTTTAGTCTTCCTGCCCTCCCCTCCATCTCCCTCCCCTTTCAGACACCCTCCACCTCCACAGCCTTTGTCAATGCCCTTCTCAAAATCCTCTTCCTTATTTCAGAAGCTGGGGCAGGGTGTCCTAAAAGCCTTCCAAGTGGAAGAGGGGAAAAAAAGAAAAGAAAAAGAAAGAAACAAATTCATCCAGTGATGTGAATGCCGATAAATTTTCAAGGAACAAGTTAGTATCGAGCAGAAATAAGTCTGGGAATTTGCTGTGATTAAAGAATGAATTGACTATTTTTTAGCCTATAGTCATCCAACAAAACCAAAGGACCTTGGTAAAAACCACAGTGATCAAAGGAACAAACTGCTTTTGGGAGTCTTTTATCAAACATAAAATATAAGTATCTGTCAGCAGAAAAAGAGAGTCTATCAGCAGAGAGGTAAAACGGCAGTCAGGAGAGTGCTAGTATTAGATTCATTCTTTGTCCAACGCTTCCAATTTAAACTGGAGTTTGATCTCACAAAAGCAGACACTCCGTTCTACCCTCAAGCATTTACTAGTATGACTCTCTAGTCCTCAGACAGAGGTGGGATAAACACTGGATTATTCAAGGATGCCCAACACCAAGAGTGAAATGGATCATTTGCATCTCTTATTTAAATCATTTACTTACTTTTATTTTATGCAGATTAATGTTTTGCCTGTACATATGTATGTAGACCATTGGCATGCTTGGTGGCAGTGAGAGACAGAAGGCTCTGTATCCCCTGAAAGAGTTGCAGAGGTTTGTGAACCTATAGGTAGGTGCTGGAACTCAGGTCATCTGAAAGAGCAGCCAGTTCTGTTAACCACTGATCCATCTCTCCAAACCCATTTGCATATTTCTTGGTCTAGTTAATGTATAGCATATTATCGAGACTATCACAGCTATTTTGATTTTCTTTATGACTCATTTATCTGATTGCAATATTTATTGACATCTACCTAATTAATTTGCATAGAGTCACGGAAGCAGTATTAAAGGAAAATATACCTTCTGCTTTGCTGCAATCTAACACCATGTAATATAACTATTTTATGTTTAGTATTAAAAGTTTTCCATAGAGATGATCTGCCGGAGTCTGACCAATGCAGATGTGGATGCTCACAGCCAACCATTGAGAGCAGCACAGGGTCCCCAACGGAGGAGTTAGAGAAAACTGAAAGAGCTGATGGAGTTTCCAGCTCCATAGGATAAACAATATCAACCAACCAGATGCCCCAGAGCTTCCAGGGACTAAACCACCAACCAAAGAGTACACATGGAGGGACATAAGGTTCCAGCCACATATGGAGCAGAGGATGGCCTGTGGGAGTCAATGGGAGGAGAGGTCCTTGGTCCTGTGGAGGCTCGATGACCCAGCGTAGGGGGATGCTAGAGCCATGAGTCTGGAATGGAAGTGGGTGAGTGGGTTGGGAAGCACCCTCATAGAAGCAGGGGGAGGGGATGGGGGCTGCGGAGGTGAAGGTAGATAGGGGGATAACATTTGAAATGTAAATAAAATAAAAATAAATTTTTAGGCTGAGGCTGCAGCGGTGGTGGCTCCGGAGGCCTCAGTCTCAGTCACAGCTTCGACCCCTACTGCACCATGGTGACTCGCAGAGCTGCAGTGCAGCAGGCGGCGGCAGTGGCTGAGGCGGTACTCTGTCAGCATTGACATACACCTCGAGTGCTTCTTCGAGGAGATCACCTCCAGCACCAAGATGAACCTCATCTTCCGAGGTGGCAGAGGGCGGCTTCCTGGACATCGACATGGAGATCACAGGACCAGATAAAAAGGAATCTAAAGGAGAGTCCAGCAGGAAGTACACGTTTACAGCCCACATGGATGGGATGTACACTATGACTCTAAAGATAGCAGTGCTCACCATTGACATTGGGGAGGCTCCCAAGGGACAAGACATGGAGACAGAAGCTCATCAGAACAAGCTGGAAGAAATGATTAATGAGCTGGCAGTGGCAATGGACAGCTGTAAAGCACGAACAGGAGTACATGGAATGGGAGAGACTACACTGAGCCATCAACGACAACACAAACAGCAGGGTGGTCCGTTGGTCCTTCAAAGCTCTTGGTCTAGTTGCCATGACAATGGGACAGATCTACTTCCTGAAGAGATTTTTTTGAAGTCTGGACGGGTTGTTTAAAAGGGTCCCCAATGGAGGAGTTAGAGAAAGGACTGAAGGAGGTGATGGGGTTTGTCACCCCATAGGAAGAACAGCAATATCAACCAGCCAGACCCGATAGATCTTTCAGGGACTAAACCACCAACCAAAGAGTACACATGGAGGGATCCATGGCTCCAGCCACATATGTAGCAGAGGATGGCCTTGTCAGGCATCAATGGAAGGAAAGGCTCTTGGTCCTATGAAGGCTCGATGCCCCATTGTAGGGGAATGTGAGGGTGAAGAGGTAGGAATGGATAGATGGGTGGGTGGGGGAACACTAACAGAAGCAGGGGGAGGGGGAATGGCATAGGGGGTTCTGTGGGGGAAACCAGGAAAGGGGATAACTTAAAATGTAAAAAAATAAAATATCCAATAAAAGAAAAGAAAGGAAAAAAATAGTGTCAGATTGGTTCTGGCCCATAGAATGGATCTCAGTTTGGGACAGTCATTGGCCATTCGCTCAGTCTCTGCTCTATCTTCGTCCTTGCACATCTTTTGCATGAAAGGTTTTGTGGGTGGGTTTCTGTCCATTTCCCTCCACTGGAAGTCCTTACCTGGCTACAGGGAGTGGTCACTTCAGTTTCCATATTCCCAAATGCTAAGAGTCTCAGCTGGAGTCATCCCCACAGGCCATCTGGGGCCNCCCCCCCCCCCATTTCAGATCTCTGGAACATCCTAGGGATTGTTCCTCCCTTTCTAACCCCTGCCCTTCCTACATACTATTTCTCCCTACCTTGCTCTGCTCCTCTCCACTTGCCCCCTCCCACACAGTTCCCACCTTCCTTTGACCTCCTTATATCTATTTTATTTTTCCTTCTCAAAAACATTCAATCATCCTCCCTTGGAAATCTTGTTATTTGGCTTCTCTGGGTCTGCTGATTATAGCATAGTAATCCTATACTTTGTGGCTAATATCCACTTATATGTGAGTACATACTATGCATGTATGTCCTTTGGGTCTGGTTACCTCACCAAGGATATTTACTTATTTCATATATTTGCTTGCAAAACTCATGATGTCTTTATTTTTAATGCCTGATTAATTTTCCATTGTGGAAATGAACCAGATTTTCTTTATATATTCTTCGAGTAAGGGACATATAGGATGTTGCCATGCTATGAACATAATAGTTGAGCAAGTGTCCTTTGTGGCATCTTTTGGGTATATACCCAGGATTGCTATAGCTGCGTTTTGAGGTAGAAGTATTCCCAATCTTCTGAGAAACTACCAAACTTATTTCCAGAGTGGTTGTATAAGTTTGCACTCCCACCACAGTGGAGGAATGTTCCCCTTGCTATACAACCTCACCAACATGTGCTGTCCTTTGAGTTTTGGATCTTAGTCATTCTCATTGGTGTACAGAGTTGTTTTGATTTGCATTTCCATGATGACTAAGATCTTTCAATATTTGTCTAGGTGCTTCTTTGCCATTCTAGATTCCTCTGTTGAGAATTCTCTGCTTAGTTCTGTACCCCATTTTTTATTGTGTTATTTAGACTGTTGATGTCTAACTTCTTGTGTTCTTTATATATTTTGGATATTAGCCCTCTGTAAAATGTAGGGTTAGTGAAGATCTTTTCTTAATCTGTAGGCTTCCTTTTTTGTACCAATGATAGTGTCCTTTGCCTTACATAAGCTTTTAAGTTTCAAGGAGCCCTGTTAATTCTTGACCTCAGTGACTGGGCCTTTGGTGTTCTGTTCTGGAAGTTGTCTCTTGTACTGAAGAGTTCAAAGATATTCCCCACTTTCTGTTTGATTAGATTTAGTGTATCTGGTTTACATTGAGATTTTTCATCCATTTGCACTTGGATTTTGTGCAGGGTAATAAATATGGATCTATTTGCATTCTACTATGTGAACCCTAACCCTAACCCTTTTCCATTGTATGGTTTTGGCTTCTTTGTCAAGATCCAAGTGTCCATAGGGGTATGGATTTATTTCTTGTTCTTCGAGTTGATTCCATTTGATTCCATTGATCTGCCTCTCTGTTTCTCTACCAATACCATGTAGTTTTTATTACTATTGCTTTGTAGTACAGCTTGAAGTCAAGAAAAGAGATACCTCTAGAAGTTATTGTATTGTTTATCAGGTATGATTCTCTGGTAGAATTTTTGGGATTACTTATGTATACTATCATATTATCTGTGATTATAAATACTTTGTTTTCTTCCTTTCCAATTTGTATCCATTTGATATCCTTTAGTTGTCTTAATGCTCTAGCTAGAATTCAAGTACTATATTGAAGAGATGGGAGAGAGTAGACAGCCTTATCTCATCTTCAATTTTATTGGAAATGCTTTATGATTCTCTCCATTTAATTTGATGTTGGCCATTGGCTCATTGTTTATTGCCTTCATGTGTATGCTTATTAGCTTTGTATCCTTAATCTCTCCAAGACTTTATCATGAAGGGGTACTGGATTTTATCAAACAGTTTTCAGTTTCAACTGATAATGATCCTGTATTTTCTTTCAGTTTGTATCTATGGTGGATTAATTTGATGGATTTTTGCATATTAAACTACCCCTGCATTCCTGGGATGAAACCTATTTGATCATGGCTGATGATACCTTTGAAGTGTTTTGGATTCAGTTTGTATTTTATTGAGTATATTTGCATCAAAGTTTAAAATTGGTCTTGTAAGGTAGAAAATTGAAGTTTGACCCCCTAGACCAAATTGGAGCCAAGAAAGAAAAATAGTTGGTCCCTGAAGCAGCCTGTTCCAGGAGCTTGACTTACCACATCCTGTTCCAGGAACTGGCTCACCACAAAAGTTAAATTAAAATCTTGAGAACAATCTTGAGAAGCAGGGAGTTTGCGCTCGTGATTTTTAGTTTCCACTTGTGATTTTTCACGGGTATTTATGGTATTTTCCAATAATGCCCTCCTTAGCCCCTTGGGTTGTGTTTTTTTTTTTTTTTTTTCTTTAAGTATCCCCTTTCCCAGCTACCCGGGGTCGAACTCCTCTACCCCTGCATGGGATACAAGTCAACTCCAGCCCAGTGCTCTGGTTCTTGTCAATAAACCTCATGCGATTACAGCAAGGACGGTCTTTCATGAGTTCTTGGGAGGGTCGCATCATCCCGAGACTTGAGTGAGGGTCTCCCCTCTTCTGGGGTCTTTCAGTCTGAAATTCTCTTCTTTGTAGCATGTTTGTGTAGTCTAGGTAACAGAGTGATTGTGGCCTCAGAGAATGAGTTTGGCAATATTCCTTCTGTTTCTCTTTTGTGAAATAGTTTGAGGAGTATTGGCATTAGTGTTGGTATTAGCTCTTCTTTGAAAGTTTGGTAGGATTCTACACCAAAACCATCTGTCCCAGAGCTCCTGGTAGTTGGGGAACTTTTAATGACTGCTTCTATTTCCTTTGAGGTTATAGGATTATTCAGATAGTCTACTTAATCTTGATTTAGCTTTGGTAATTGGTATCTGCCTAGAAAATCATCGATTGCATTCAGATTTTCCAACTTTGTAGAGTGCAGGATTTTGAATGGTTCTATGAATTTCCTCAGTGTCCATTGTTATGTCTCCCTTTTCATTTATTAATTTAATGAATGTTAATTTGGGTACTGTGTCTCTGCCTTTCAGTTAGTTTGGCTAAAGGATTTTCTATCTTGTTGATATTCTCAAAGAGGCAGCTCTTGGTTTTGTTGATTCTTCATATTGTTCTCTTTGTTTCTAATTGACTGATTTCAGCCCTGAATTTGATTATTTCATGTTATCTACTCCTCCTAGTTGTGTTTGCTTCCTTTTCTTCTACAGCCTTCAGAAGTACCTTTAATTATTTATTATAAAAACTCTTCAATTTCTTTATGAGTGCACTAAGTGCTATAAACTTTCCTCTCAGCAGTGCTTTCATTGTGTTTGGGTATGTTAAGCCCTCATTTTCATTGAATTCTAGAAAGTCTTTGATTTCTTTCTTTTTTTTATTTCTTCCCTGACCCAGTGATCATTGAGTAGAGTTGTTCATTTTCTATGAATATGTAGGCTTTTTGTTCAATCTGTCATTGAAGTTTAGCTTTAGTCCATGGATATCTGATAAGACACATGGGGTTATTTCAATCTTCTCGCATCTGTTGAGGCTTGCTTTGTGGCTAAGTATATGGTCAATTTTGGAGAGATTTCCATGAGAAGCTGAGAAGAAGCTATATTATTTTTTGTTTGCTGAAATGTTCTATAGATATCTGTTAGGTCCATTTGAATCATAACCTCTGTTAATTTTGTTATTTCTATATTTAGTTTCTGTCTTGATGACCTGTCTATTGGTGAAAGTGGTCTCCCACTATGAGTGTGTGGGGATCAATGTGTGATTTAAGCTTTAGTAATGCTTCTTTAACAAATGTGGGTGGCCTTGTTCCACGGACCGGGCTCAGTGGACCCCCTCAATCTGTGTGGAATCAGGGGTTCTGTGATAAATAATAAAGGAAAGGGGGAGAATGCTATGTCCACTCCAGTGCAGTCTGCTTGGTAGGCCTAAGGCCCTGAAAGCAGTCACGAGGCAAAGAGGTTCAAGGAAACTTTTGCCTCCTGGAATCTTGGCTTTCCCATAGCCCATATACTCAAACCCTGTCCCCAAGTTAGTCTGGTGCATGGATCCATGTGCTCTTTTTCAGTATTGTTTTTATTATAAGTGCCTTTAAGGATTGATTTTAACATAGCTAATCCTCCACCAGTGTTCCAATGGTTCCTAGAAAATCCTTGAAGCAGACCCTGAGCTTGAAATTCAGTAAGAATGTTACCTATTCAGTAACATTCAAATTCACTTTTAGTAGAGACAGTGAAACTAATTAGGAATTACAATTTACTCAAAACAGAGCAAGAAAAGCTCAGGGCTAGTCTGCATAGTAATTACTTAGGACAATAGCTGAGTCATACCCAAACACAGGAATGCACAATGAACTAGGAAATAGGTGGGTTGTCATGGAAGGGTTAGTGGAAGGCAATTCCCCTGGTGCAGGTTCCTTCACTAGGCCCAGAGGAATAGCATAATCAGGTATTCACCAAAGAGCCCCTGGTAGTGGGTTTAACAATAGACTAGCATTGCATCAGAGCATTCATCTGGCTCCTGTGTCAAGTCCTGGTCCCCACCATCTTTTTATGTATGCATTCTTTTTGTTTTGTGTCAATGTAACTTGATGGATGTGTTTGCCTGGCTTTTCTTGTTTTTCTTCTGTATTAAAAGTCTGGTGTTCATTTGGAAAAAAATACATTCAGATCCAGCACACTCTCTCCTGTCTGTGTCTGTCAATTCTTGCCGACTCCATGTCCACCTGCCAGAATCCCTGATTCCACACGGATTGAGGGGGTTGACTGAGCCCAGTCCATTTCAGAATGGTGGACATAGCACCCTTGCATTTGAGGCATAGATGTTCAGAATTGAGATGTCCTCCTAGTGGTGTTTTTTCTTTGATGAGAATGAAGTCTCATCAAATGATAACTTTCGGTTGAATGCCCATTTTTTAGATATTAGAATGGCTACTCCAAATTGTTTTTTGGGTTCAGTATTTTTTACAGCACTTTATGCAGAAACAAGGACTGGCTTTGTTGTTGAGATGTGTCTCTACAGCAGAGTGATGGATTCTGTTTACACATTTAGCAGATGTCTTTTTACGGGGTAATCGAGTTCATTGATGTTGAGAGATATTAACCACCAATGATTATTACTTCCTGTTATTTTGATTGTGTGTGTGTGTGTGTTCTATTGGTTTTAATGGTGTGAAATTGTTTATTTCTTGTGTTTTCTTGAGAGTAGTTGCCTTCCTTTGGTTGGAGTTTTCCTTCTAGAATCGTCTGTAGGGCTGGGTTAGTAAACAGATATTGTTTAAGTTTGATTTTTGTCATGGAATATCTTGATTTCTCCACCTTTGGCCATTGCAAGTTTTGTTGGGTATAGTCTGGGCTGACATCTGTGGTCTCTTAGGATCTGGAAGATCTCTGCCCAGTCCCTTCTAGCTTTTAGAGTCTCAGATTAGAAATCAGGCATAATTCTAATAGATCTGCCTTTATGTTACTTGGCCTATTTCCATGCTGCTTTTAAAATTATTTCTTTGTTCTGTACAGTTAGTGTTTTGAATATTATGTGGTGAGAGGATTTTCTTTTCTGATCCAGTCTTCTTGGTGTTCTGTAAGCTTCTTGTACCTTTATAGGCATCTCTTTCTTTAGGTTAGGAAATTTTTCTTCTAGAATTTTGTTAAAGGTATTTTCTATACCTTTGATCTGGGACTCTTTTCTTTCTTCTGTTCCTATTATTGTTAGGTTTGGTCTTTCCATAGTGTCCCAAATTTTCTTGATATTTTGTATGATGAACTTTTTAGATATTGCATTCTCTTTGACCGATATATTGATTTCTTCTATAATATGTTCTACATCTGAGATTCTTTCTTCCATCTTTTATATTCTGTTGGCGGTGCTTATATCTGTAGTTCCTGTTCTTTTTCCTAGGTTTTCCATCTCCAGGAATGCCTCAGTTTGTGTTTTCTTCATTGCTTCTATTTCCCTTTTCAGGTCTTAGACAATTTTATTCATGTCCTTCACCTGTATGATTGTATTTTCCTGTATTTCTTTATATTTATTTGCTTCCTCTGTTAATGCCTCTACCTGTTTGAATGTATTTTTCTGTATTTCATTAAGATATTTATTCATGTCCTCTTAAAGGCCTCTATCACCATTATAAGATTGGATTTAAGAACTGCTTCTTGTGCTTCAGCTTCATTAGCATTCAAGGTTTGTTCTTTCAGGATACCTGGGCTCTGGTGGTGCCATATTATTTGGGGTCTTGTTGATTGTGTTCTAATGTTGTCCTTTAAGCATCTGGTTTTCCCTGGTGTTGACTGGATGGCAGCAGGACTTCTCATGAAGGTTGGAGAAGCCAATGGAAGTCAAGGTACAAGACTTTGCTGGCTGTGCCTCAGGCAGACCCCACTCGGCATGCTGTGTTCCTGGTGGTCCCTATTCTTCAGTTGGGGCCCAGTTAGGATGGCTGGTACAGCCAACTAGGATAGGATTGGTGGAGCAAGGTTCTGAGCTGGTTAGTCTTGGAATCCCCCAAGGTTTCCACAGGGAATCAGGATGCTCTTGGGACCCCTCAAGTGCCCTCCTTACAGAAGAGCAAGCCCAGAGCTAGACAATGGGCCTCAGAGGATCACATACAACTCACTGGGCAGATCCAACTATGATGGAATTTGTCTAGCAGGGTTTCAAGCTGGTTAGTTTTGGGTTCCCAAAGATTTCCATGGGAAGGCAGGATACTCTTGGTGTCCCACATGCTCCTCTGAACTGAGAAGCAAAACCAGAGCTAGACAATGAGGCTCAGGGGACCATAGCAATACATCTGTGCTGGATCATTTAAATCTTAGTCATTAAAACATGTCTTTAATACTAGTACTTGAGTGCCAGATGCAGGAGTATGTCGATGGATTTTATGCCATCCTGGTCTACACAGTTAGTTCTAGGCTGGACAGAAATACATAATGAAATCTTGTTGTGAAAAGTAAAATAATAAAATAAAATAAAATAAAAATAGATGTATGGCTATAATTTTTATAGGCTTACTTTATGATGCCTTAATGCTAGTGTTATTTTGTAACTTTCCCTACCTATTTGGTGTGTGATAACATTTTGCAAATTATCTACTAAATATTCTGTTCACTTGAAAATTAAGGTATATTTTTCTTATCATTGTGATTTATAAGTTCATACTTTGTCCAGCTGACAGACAATGATTGGATAAATTCTAACATTAATACCTGAGTTACCAAAACAAACAAACAAAAAACCACCAACCTTTAGATAACATTTCTCTGATGAAGAAGATCAAATTCATCTTCAAAGAAACATTCTGTCTTAAAACAGCCACTTATATATTTACCTATTTTTTTCCTCTTGGGTGGTGTCTCTTTTATTAGTTTATGGTTAATTCTATGTCAAAGGCATGAGTTCTTCCTCAATTAAGAGCGCTATCTTCCACCTGAGCTTGATTTTAAATTATTTTTAAGTACTCTTTGCTGAATAATGCTCTTATACTGTAGTTGAATATATTCTTTTTTTCTTCTTCTTCTTCTTTTTTTTTTTCTCATTTGTGGTTGGTACTAGTGATGCCTTTTTGAGACATACTCATTTCCAAATCTCATGGGTAAATTACAACAACTTTACCCTGCTATCTTTATCATTTGCCTATGTCACTTTTGTGCTTCCTACTAGGTCTAATAGACATGAGGTAAGGCTTTATTTTTTTCAATAGTAATTATTGTACTGTTTCTTTCTATTTATTTATGTAGAGTGTGTGCATGCATGTGCGCCTCTCTCTCTCTCTCTCTCTCTCTCTCTCTCTCTCTCTCTCTCTCTCTCTCTTTCTGTGTGTGTGTGTGTGTGTGTGTGTGTGCAGGGGTCAGATGAAAACATACAGGATTTATTTCTCTTCTTCTACCATGCAGGTTCCAGTGATTTAAACCATGTTTCCAAGGTTGGTGGCAAGCTCATTTACCTACTGAGCCATCTCATTATACCTATTACATTTTTAATTGTTCTTTTCCATGTACTTTCTTTACTGACTTCTCAGTGCAATGCCCTTTCCTATCTAATATAACTATCTGTTCTTTTGAGCTGTCTTAATTACTCTATAGTCGTGCAAATTTTTCATGGCCAGTACAAATCTATGTTTCCTCTCAATATTTCACACATTACCATCATGTACAACATTTTTGTGTATTAGCCACCTATTATTTTGATCCTTATATAAATCCTTTAGCATTTATTTTTAGTGTAGTTTTCATGAGTATAACTATTTCAGGAGATAACATCACCAGATTTCAGTTTGAAACTGAAAGTATCAATGTTCTAATAATTTCTGAGATTCCTGGTGGCTATTACAAAAATGACTACAGAGCAAATTACTACTTCCTTGCGGGCAATACACAATTACTTATCAATCTTATTTAAACTTTTCTTCTTCACTTTAGATAGTCAACATTTTCACAATTGTATGTCTGAATAATTTTTAGCTCAGATTTTGTGAAACATTGATTCATATGTAATTATGACAAGCAATATAGTCCAAGCAAGAAGAATAGTGCTTCTTAACTTCTTAACTATTTCCTTGCTGCTCTTAAATATTGCCAATGAGCTCTTAATATTACAGTTTTATGATAAAAAGATAGTTTCTATTTTTACAAGTAAAATTTTTGTAAGATTCTAATTCTCAAACTTCCTTTTCTTTTTTTTTCTTTTTTCCTTAGATATTTTCTTTATTTACATTTCAAATGCTATTCTGAAAGTCCCCTATACCCTCTCCCCTGCCCCTGCTCCCTGACCCACCCACTCACACTTTTTGGCCCTGGCATTCCCCTGTACTGGGTCATATAAAATTTGCAAGACCAAGGGGTCTCTCTTCCCAATGATGGCCGACTAGGCCATCTTCTGCTACATATGCAGCTAGAGACACGAACTCTGGGGGTACCGGTTAGTTCATATTCTTGTTCCACCTATAGGGTTGCAGACCCCTTCAGCTCCTTGGTTACTTTCTCAAGCTCCTCCATTGGGGGCCCTGTGTTCCATCCAATAGCTGACTGTGAGCATCCACTTCGGTGTTTGCCAGGCACTGGCATAGCCTCACAAGAGGCCGCTTATCAGGGTCCCTTCAGGAAAATATTGCTGGCATCTATAGTAGTGTCTGGGTTTGGTGACTCATGATGGGATGGATACCCAGGTGGGGTAGTCTCCGGATAGTCCATCCTTTCATCTTAGCTCCAAAATTTTTCTCTGTAACTCCTTTCACGGGTATTTTGTCCCCTATTCTAAGGAGGAATGAAGCATCCACATATTGGTCTTCCTTCTTCTTGGTTTTCTTGTGTTTTGCAAATTGTATCTTGGGTATCCTAGGTTTCTGGACTAATATCCACTTATCAGTGAGTGCATATCTAGTGACTTTTTTGTGATTGGGTTACTTCACTAAGGATGATATCCTCCAGATACATCCATTTGCCCAAGAATTTCATAAATTCATTGTTTTTAATAGCTGAGTAGTACTCCATTGTGTAAA
>NC_034594.1:3618135-3625605 GCF_900095145.1 Mus pahari | reverse complement strand
ATCTATCTTGTTGATTTTCTCAAAGAACCAGCTCCTGGTTTGGTTGATTCTTTGAATAGTTCTTTTTGTTTCCACTTGGTTGATTTCAGCCCTGAGTTTGATTNTTTCCTGCCTTCTACTCCTCTTGGGTGAATTTGCTTCCTTTAGTTTTAGGGCTTCTAGGTGTGCTGTCAGGCTGCTAGTATATTCTTTCTCTTCAAACTTCCTTCTAAAATATGTTTGGCTTATGAGTGTACATGGTAATATTCAAACTGTTTCATTTTGAAATCTATGGATTTCATCTATTAGTTATTGTTTAGCATTGGCTCTTCTGTTTCTGGTTCATCCCACATGTGGGATTTTACCTCTTGCCAAGCTTCAGTTAGATACAAATCCTTGGTTTTGTTATTTTTTCAAGGCTGCCGATTCAGCTCAAAATGTGTGAGCTAAGCATTAATTTTTTCATTAATCCATGTAGTTAGCTTCAAAAATGATTTTCAAAATCTGTCTCCTTGGCCCAGGTGCCTCCCGCAATCACACCAAAAACTTTAGCATCTTTACATATTTCTTTGGGGAGACAAATATCCTCTAGGTAAACTGGCCTCAACCTTCTGAATGTTCAGTTTATCTTATGTTTTGGCCCGGCAGAAGTTCACTATCTAGTTGTGCCTTTCAAAATAATTTTAAACATTTTGTTTTTCATTTTCATTGTGATTTTTGGGTGCCGATGACCTACTCAGTAGCATGTGTGATGTTTGAGAGTATGAGGCCAGTAAATAGTGCATGCACTCACACAATCTCTCTCTCTCTCTCTCTCTCACACACACACACACACACACACACACACACCCTCTACTTTGTGGGATGCTTCTAAAGACTCACTTGTAAATGAGTAGGAAAATTTGGGAGGATATTATCAGATCAAATCATGCCATAATAGTCTGTCAGATCAACCACACAACTACAGAAACTGTGTTTATTTATTTACTTTTGAGGTTAAAAAAAGAGAAAGATGAACAGATTGCCAAAACTCCTTGGCCTGAGTACAAGTAAAACACAGAATGGAACATGGGGGTGAGGGAGACCAGATTTGTTTTCCATATTAAGTCCATAAGTTCATTTACTACTGAAATTCTAAGGCAATAGAATTTAGAATAATTTAACAACTGTTTTTTGTTTGTTTGTTTGTATTTTTCCTTTAGTTTAAAAATTGAAACCTTTGAATTACCTACAAGGGAGGGCGACAACTGTGGTTACTCCCTCTAATGCATCTTTAGGAGCCTGCTGTGTTTAGGAAAGTTATGAAACAGAGCTTGGGAAGACAAGTCAGCAAGAGGGCAGCCCTGACAAGGAAAGCCTGTGCTTGCCTCTTTAGTTAATTTGAGACAGAGAACCACGAGGCAACAGTAATATCCAGATATGTCAGATAAGTGGACCTCAATTACGACTCCTTGATTAAGCAGGGAATTAGAAAACCGAAGCCCCTTTTAGATAGAAACTACTAAGACTGACATTTGTGAGGAAAGACATTAGGGTTCACAAAAATAAAAGGGTGAAGCTCAAGGATTTGTCCTGGACAATACTAGTGTAGACTCTGTAAAGTAAACCATTCATGTTAGGTGGTTATAATGCCCACTGAAAACAAGTAAGGTGTTTTTTTGTTTTTTTGTTTTTTTTTCAAAGAAAAAAAATATGATATAAATTAAGGAAAGGGGTCATGTGAGATGTCCATAAGTAAATTGAAGCAAATTGAATTTAGTGTCTCCTTATACAAAAAAACCCACTCACAAATCTACTTTAATACACAAACCAAATTACAGTCATTTAGAATGAAGAAGATCCAGGAGAAAAAGGATTTGTACATACAAATGAGCATCATTACCACATTCTTTGGTTTTTTTTTTTTTTTTTTTTTTTTTTTTTGCCTCTACAGAGAAAGATATGGTAAGGCCAAAGGTCTGTAAACTTTAAAGAATTAAGAAACATTAAGGTTCAAATATCTGCATCTGACTATTTCAGCTGCGTGTTGGGTCTTTCGGAGGGCAGTCATGATAGGTTCCTTTTTGTGAGCACTCCATAGCCTCAGTAATAGTGTCAGGCCTTGGGGACTCCCCTTGATCTGGATCCCACTTAGATCTGTTGCTATGAACATAGTGGAGCATGTGTCCTTATTACCAGTTGGAACATCTTCTGGGTATATAACTTGAAGATGTATTGCTCGTTCTGTTGCTGGATTTGCTTTTCCTCCTCTCCATTTCTATTCCTGTAATTCTTTCAGACAGGAACAATTATGGGTCAGAGATGTGGCTATGGGATGGCAACCCCATCCCTCACTTGACACCCTGTCTTCCTGCTGAAGGTAGGCTCTATGAGTTCTCTCTCCCTAGTGTTGGGCATTTCACCTAAGGTCCCTCCCTTTGATTCCTAAGAGTTTCTTACCTCCCAGGTCTCCAGTGCATTCTGGAGGGTTCCCCCAACCTCCTATTTCCTGAAGTGGGATGTTTCTTTCTGCTGGCCCTCAGGGCTTCAGTCTTTTTCCCTCTTCCAATACCAGATCAGGTTCTCCTCTCACCCGACTTTCCCCTCTCCCATTCATGGACAGAGTCAGCTGACCCCTATTGTTGAGTTAGGGAAGGCTGAAAAAGCTGAGGAGAAGGGTGATCTTATAGGAGGACCAGCAATCTCAATTAATCTGGACCCCTGAGATCTCCGAAACACTGGACAACCAAAAAGACAGCATACACCAGCTGATATGAAGCCCTCAACACATATACAGTAGAGGACTTCCAGGTCTGTGTTCATTCAGAGATGATGCACCTAACCCTCAAGAGACTGGAGGCCCCAGGGTGTTTAGAGGGCAAGTGGGGTAGAGGGTAGGTGCATCCATGTGGAGAAGGGGTGCAGTGAGGAGGAGGTTTGGGATCTTGAGCAGTTAGAGGGTGGATCGGGGGGGGGAGGGTTGGGAATGGAATATGGTGTATAAAAAATAATTTAAAAAAGAAACATTAGAGTTGACTTATTCAAAATCACTTATTTAAAATCAGGTCGATACTGATTGTACAAAGATGCTAGAGTAGATTAGGAATTTTCTAACTTTTTGGGATACCCATATTATGAATTTGAGTTTTCTCTTTAGTGCTCATTGAAGATTACTTCTCAATTACATTCATAAAATACAGAACCAAATATTAAAAATTCATACAAAAAATATAAAACACGGAAACATCAAGGCAACACTCTACCAAACAAGATTACTCTCAATTAAGGGCAGATTAATAAAAATGTATTTTCCTTATTTTATAGTCTCATAAATATAGTAGCTTTCAACCCAATCCCATTCCCTGGGCATTCTGAGAACCCCAAATAAGCATCATCATAACTTACATACCATTTTGTCATGGAATGCTTTCAAATATAGCTAGCAAAACTATTTACACAAACTATATTATTTACTTTTGCCTGGTACAGCACTGAATACCAATAGAGTGCTCAAACATAAGCAGAATCTTAATTTTTTTGCTTCTGAGATTCATTGATGTTGTATGGGTCTGTGATGTATTCATTTCACTGAATTTACTGTTCCCTAGGAATTTTCCAGTGTGTTTACTGAGGTTAGTATTGGGTTGTATCCAGTTCCCCCTTCTAACACCTAGTAGCAAACAGCACTCTTCTAAGAACATTTTTGTACATATTTCTAGGTATCCACAAGCATAGAGTTCTCAGAAATACAGGCAAAACTGGAAACTTTAGGTCACAGGGCTTCTGGATATTTGGTTCAATTGGAAAACCCAAATACTTTTAGATGAAAATTCCAGGTTATATATGACCCCACCACCTAGTGATGGCTTCATAGAGGTGGCAGATTATGAATCTTTCTTGGTTTTGTTGTTGTTGTTGCTATTGTTTTTTTGTGTTTGGTTGTTTGAGTCAGGGTTTCTCTGTGTAGTTCTGGCTGTCATGCAACTCACTCTCTAGGCTAGGATGGCCTAGAACTCTCAAAGGTCTGCCTGCCTTTGCCCTCCAAGTGCTGGGATTGAAGGCAAGGGCTGACCCCATATAGCAGTGCTCAGATTTTTAGGAGGACAATTTCTAGTGGGTATAGATGAGCTTTTCATCATTGTCTTAATTTTCATTCTTGTGGTTCCTAATGAGACTTAACAAGTTGTACATCTACAGCTTTCCTTTTCTTTCAAGAGAAATGACTATAGGCCAGTGACTCTGCCCTCCTTTTTCTTATATTGGGTCATTTGTCTTTTTCTTGTTGACATTTCAAATATTTCGTATATTTTATAATCCAAATATTCATCAAGTATATAAAATATATAAACACATAGCATACATATATAAACATTAACTGGTAAGGTAAATCCCTCTTCTAAGGTTTTATTTTTGTTTACTTTGACAATATTTTTAGTAGAAGTTCTTCATTTTAACAGACTCAGTGCATCTTGGGAGTGCCTTGTTTTAGAAAGGCTTCTTTATGCCATGGACAGACAGATCCTTCCACCATCACACTAATGAGAAGTCACTTTGTGTATCATTTTCCCATAATTGTCTTAGTATCTTTTCTTACATACTTTTTAAAAAACAAATCAGCATTAATAGGAAATGTCAACCAATTCCTTTTCAACTAATATATTTTCTTTGTATCCCAGAGTGTTTTATTTTTCGTTTGTTCAATGTAATCATTCAATTTTTCTGATTAATTCTTATGATTGATCAAGAGGTATCTATTCTTTTCAGGAATGTCATTGCTATTTGGGGATTTTTTATTTTTGATACAGTATTGTTTAAATTATATAGTTTATCATATACTGTAACTTAATTAAAAAGTAAACAAAAAACTTTGTCAGAATTGCCTTTCACTAGAATGGTATTGAAATTACCAATTAATTTTTAAAAAAGCATTCAGTGATCTAATCAACAAACAGTATCATGTGTAACTCACTTGATTAAGTCCTAATCACTGATGATGTGTGTACCATTTTTAATTCATATCTTTGAGACTATTAAATTCATTCCTTGCAAATTTCAATGTCATGATAAAACTATTTGTTTGATTCCATTTGAAAATTCTCTGAAACCAATTCAAAAATTATAATTGAAGTTTTGAGTTGATCCATATGTCTAGCACTTTTGATAAGTTAGTCAATCATTGTTTAACAGTGTTTGCAATTTAAGAAATCATACCATCTGTGAAAACTAAAAGTTTTGGACTCCAGCTAGGGAAGCAGGTAGGCTAAAGGCAGAGCATCACCTGTCCCTCAGCTCCTCCAAATCAAGCAGCATCTCCAGCTCGGCAGCAATCTACTCTTTCAGTTCTCTCTCCCTATGCTCATATTCTAGGGACCACACAGATATTCCCAGCTAGCATCCCTTCTTCAACTCAATGTTTGATCCTAATCTCCAACTCCAGCAAGCACCCACCAGGGAACTGACAGGCTACTCCATCCATGGAAACATGTGGGCTAACTGCAGATTGTTACCTCTCTGTGTGTACCCCCAAGTCCATCCCCCCATTCTTATCCCAGCTCTTTAGAAGACGTTCTACTATGGCCACATCTTTATTTCTTTCCCCATTTCTAGGGAACTAAGCAAATCCTGGTGGAACACCCTGATTTCGTTCCTCTTGTGTACTCCCTCAGCAGCTCCTTATTAACTCATTCCCATTCCTACAAGTCAGCTCCCAAACTAGAAACACATTATATCTAGAATCCCCAGTAGCCACATCTATCAGAATCCAAGAAAAAGTACATGCTAGGCAACACATATTCACCACACTCTCCTAAGAACCAGAAAGGGCAACAGAAACCAAGAAACAAAATACCCACCAAACAAAGATAAGATGAGATATAAGAATCTTAAAGTATTATCTTTCCAAACCCAGAAGCCTAGACACTAGTGTAAAAATATAGACCATAACATCTAGAACAATATGTTTCCACTAGAACCCAGCAACCCTACCATAGTTAAAATTCAAGAAAAAGACCTTAAAATAACTTTCTGTGAATAAGATAGAAATCCTAAGAAATAGATACATTAATCAATGAAAGTGTTAAACATAAAAAGTTCCTGACACAAAACATTCAGGAAATCGGGAACACTCTGAAAAGCCCAAACCTAAGAACAGCAAGAGTAGAAGAAGGAAAAGAATCTCACCTCAAAAGCCTAGAAAATATTTTCAACAAAACAGTAGAAGAAAACTTTCTGAACTTCAGAAGGAGATACCTGTAAAGGTATAAGAAGCTCACAGAACACATAATAGATTGGACAAGAAAAGAAATTCTTTTGTCACATAATAATCAAAACACTAAACATACATAACAAAGAAATAATATTAAAAGCTTCAAGGGAAAAGGAGCAAGTAACATGAAAACAGACATAATAGAACTACACCTGAATTTTCAGTGGAGACTCTAAAAGCCAGAAACACTTTGGCAGATGCCATGCAGACTCTAAGAGACCACAGATGTCAGCCTAGATAACAATATCCAGCAAAACTTTCAATCGAGGCTCCGGTCATTGCTGGGGAGAGGGCAGACTGCAGAAGCAACACAGCTTCTGGGACAGACCCCATTTCTGGCTCTAGATATCCGGGCACCATCCCCATCAAAGGAAAGGTGTCCGCCCTGGAGCACTCTCACTGTCTGAGCTGGTAAGGGAGCCATCTTTGCTCCAGTTCGCTCAGGCTCCAGTCTGCACTGGCGAGAGTGTGGACTACAGAAGCTACACAGCTTTGAGACAGACAGAAACAATCTAGCTTCTGGGACCGACCCTGATTTGGGCTCCAGACATCTGGGCACCTTCCCTGCCAGAGGAAAGGTGGCCACCAGGGAGAACTCTGTCTACCAGAGCAGGTGAGAGAGACCTATTGTGTCCAGTGTCCCTGGGAGTCTAGCCTGTGCAGGTGAATGTGCAAACTGTAGAGGCAACACATCTTCTGGGACAGGCCCCGTTTTGGGCCTACATCTTCAGCCAGGAGGCAGATCTGAATGCCAGGCCTCTGCACCTTCCCTGCAAGAGGAGAGCTAGCCTGCAGAGAGTAATCTGACCACTGAGACTCAGGAGAGAGCTGGACTCCCAGGACTGCTGACAGAGGCTAACAGAATCACAGGAGGAACTCTAGAGAGTACCAGATGGCTAAAGGCAAACGTAGGAATCTTACTAACAGAAACCAAGACCACTCAACCCAGCACTCCCACCTCAGCCAGTCCTGAATACCCCAACACACCCAAAAAGCAAGACTCGGATTTAAAAGCATACCTCATGATGCTGGTAGAGTACTTTAAGAAGGGCATTGATAACTCACTTAAAGAAATACAGGAGAAAGCTTCTAAAGAGGTACAAGTCCTTAAAGAAACACAGGAGAACACAACCAGGCAGGTGATGGAATTGAACAAAACCATCCCAGATCTAAAAGGGAAATAGAAGCAATAAAGAAAACCCAAAGTGAGACAACTCTGGAGATAGAAACCCTAGGAAAGAAATCAG